>NW_025965712.1:66402-71520 GCF_021869965.1 Rhincodon typus | reverse complement strand
GGGGGTGTGGAAGAGGTTAAGGGATAAATGTCCGTTGGGAAAACCATCCAAATTGGGGGAGTTATGTATGAGGCTAATACTGTCAGAATGCTGTTGGGTGGGGCAGAGGACGAGGAAAGATGCAGCAACCGTCTGCTCATGTTGTGGGATACTGTTGCACCTGTCAGAGCAGGACATGGAGAGGAAGTAAGATAATGAACGCATATGGAACTGAAACATCAAATTTACAGGGCAACAACTGTTCCACCTCCAAGGACTTGGTGCAAATGCCACAACAACTGAACAGACCGGCAAATTCCAGGAGAGGTAGTCACTCGGCAGACTTTTCATCATTCAGAAGGCTGAGGACAACCTGAGCTTCTGAATCTTTCCACATTAAGACACAAGTCAGCCCTGGACAGGTGCAGCTCCAACAACACAAGAAGCTCAACACTGTTCAGGACAAAACAGCCCTCTTGATTGGCACGACATCCACAAACATTCACTCCCTCCACCACCAACACTTAGTAGCAGCAGTGTGTACCATCTGCAAGGTACACTGCAGAAATTTCTCCAAAAATCCTCAGACAGCGCTTTCAAAACACGTGACTACTTCCATCTAGAAGGACAAGAGCAGATTCGTGGGAATACCACTCCCTACAAGATCCCCTTCAAACTATAAATGTGTCACCATTCCTTCTCTGTCACTGGGTCAAAACCCTGGACCTGCCTTCCTGACAATATTGTCCTTACAAGCAGTGGCCAGTGGTTAGCACTGCTGCCTCACAGCGCCAGAGATCTGGGTTCAATTCAGTCTCAGGTGACTGTGTGTGTGGGGGTTTGCACATTCTTCCCATGTATTTGTCGGTTTTCTCCAGGTGCTCCGGGTTCCTCCTAAAGACTAAAGATGTGTGGATTAGGTGAATTGGCCACGCTAAATTGCCCATTGTGTCCAGGGATGAGTAGTTATGTGAATTATCCATGGGAAGTGCAGGGTTACAGGGATAGGGTTGGGGGGGTGGGGGGGCGGGTGGGGGGGGGGGGGTCAGTGTGGTGGAATGCTTTTTGGAGTCATTATGGAATTGTTGGGCCAAATGGCCTGTTTTCACATTGTGGGGATTCTAATGATTGTGGGTCAACTGTCAGCACAAGGACTGGAGTGGTTCAAGAAGGCAGCTCAACACCACCTTCTCATTGGGCAACTAATGGCAGCCAATAAAGCTGGACCAGCCAGCGATCTTTAGATCTCCCAAATGAATTTTAAAAACCCTGAAGTCCTCACCCATGGGGTCATTCCACTCAATCTTGTCTCTTTTGGTTCGTAAAAAGAGGAGTAAGCACTTCGAGCCTGTTCCACCTTTCAACATGATCATGGCTGATCATTGAACTCACACTGTTTCTACCCACTGTCTTTGTTCTCTTTAGTCCTAAGCAAAATATCCAATTTCCCTTTGAAAATAGTCAATGGTTTGACCTCAACAGTTCCCAGACAGAATTCCACAGGCTGACCTCTGCCTGGGTGAAGACATTTCTCCTCATTTCCTAAATGATCTCCTTTACCTCCTTGATTCTCAGCCCTATTTCTGGACTCCTCAGTCATTGAGGACATCATTACTGCATCTACCTTGTCAAGTCCTCTTTAAATTTATAGGCTTCCATCAGATCCCCGTTCTTCTTTTAAACTCCCGCGAATATAGACCGAACTGATCCAGTTATTCATCTCTCAATACCACCATCCCAGAAATCACTCTGGTAAATCTTTCACTCACTGTCTCTATAACCAATCCATGAATTCCCTCAATAAGGCAGCCAACGAACCATCTGCCTTGTTCACCACCTGCAATATGGTCAGGATCAAGGTCAAGGTCATACTTGCTTTCAGCGTCAGGTATAAGGACACTAAGCTCTCAGTGCACCACTCCCGTTCCCAATCTATCACTCTTCAGATAATAAATGGCTTTTCAGTTTTTGCTCCTAACTTAGATAACTTCAAATTTATCCGAGAGATAGTTCATCTGCTGCGTACTTACCCACTCATCATCTCAACTCAACCTGCCTGAGAGCCACCATATCATGGCCCCAACAGACAGGGTAACATACAGAGCCAAGACTGAGGAACATGCCTCATGGAAGACTTCGTGCAAGGCTCAACAAAGATGGTATACCCAGAAACAGGCTTCCAACCTCAGATGTGCACCAGGTTAAAAGTATAGAACTGTGGACGAAGAAAGACCAGATGTTCGGCAACTAATTAGTAACTCGGAACCATGTGACCACGTGTCCGTGTCCAAACTACACGTGAGCAAAAGGGGGCGGGCGCAACAGTTTAACCAATCAGATGACAAAGTCTGTGCATGAGCCCCGCCCACGAACGACAGAGTCTCGCCCGTGAGGACCGGGGCGACGCCCATGACGTGTGGTTGCTCCAATCAGCGGAGGCAGGGGAAAGACTGAATTGAGAAGGAAATTCTTCACCCAGAGGGTTGCTAATCTATGAAATTCCTTGCCCAGTGAAGTAGTTGATGCTACTTCAGTGAACGTTTTTAAACGTAAGGTAGATATTTTTTTGAACAATGAAGGAATCAAGGGATACGGTGAGAACGCGGGTAAGTGGATCTGAGTCCACAAAAAGATCAGCCATGATCTTATTGAATGGCGGAGCAGGCTCGAAGGGCCGGATGGCCTACTCCTGCTCCCAGTTCTTATGTTCTAAAGCCAGACCACGACCACTACCACGCCCAAACCGAGGAGAGAGCGCCAGCGGAGGTGAAGATAGGTGCGTGCCGCCGCAAGAGCGAGATCTCTTGTTTTCAAATTCTGAACCGTCACCGTCAGCACCGACACTGTTCCCCGCACCGCCCCCCCTCGATAATGCGGCCCCTCCCTATGCACCGACCACTCCGCCCCACTCCGTGGAAAGAGGAAGTTACTGTTTTGAATCCAGTGAAACGTTTTGCAACTGAAGTGAAGTGGAAATTTGATGGATTATGATCCTGTCGAAAGGGGATAGAGAAATACATGGAACAGAAGGGGTTATTAGCGTAAATTAGAGAGTGAGGGGCTTTGCAGATCAAAGTGTGCCAACGAATAAAAGGGGAAAGAGGGTGGTAAAAGTTGTAGAGGAGAGACAAAGCATTGCTCCAGAGCAGGTGTTAATGATAGAATGAAGATCTGATTGAAAATGAAATACAGCATGAAGACAGAGTGCAATCGCTAGGAGAAAGTATATCCAATCAGAGGACTGTGTTAATGGGTCAAAAGCTGTTCAACTCACTATTGAATGTAAACCAATGTTTTGTCTCTTCTCAACAACCATTACCACTGCCTTTGTGTTCAGTGGAAGGGTCACCGGACCTGGAACTTTAACTCTGTTTTTTTTGCCTCCACAGATGCTGCCAGACCTGCTGAACTTTTCCAACAGCTTCTGTTTTCGTTACCTTTGCCTTTGCTTTGTGTACAATGGTGAATTTGATCTTTAATCTCCCTCACCCTGTAACTTTGTCATGACCTTTTAGCCCACATTCCTGTCTCCCCCTTTCAACAGCATAGAAGATACAACATTACATAGAACATTGCAGCGCAGCACAGGCCCTTCGACCCTCGATGTTGCGCCGACCTGTGAAACCAATCTGAAGCCCATCTAACTATCCAGAACACTCTCACATTTTATCTTTTAAAGCAATTGAGTTTAAAGGCAGGGACACAAATTTCCAAGTAAGCTTCCACCTCCTGGATGTGGTGCTGCTGTCATTCTGCTCAATTTCCTTGCCTCCGTTTCCAGGCTCCTAATGTCCTTCCTAAAATATGGTGTTCAGGTTTCGCGATGTACTCAACTGGAGCTGACAGCTCTACTTTATAAAGGTTTAGCATCACTTTCATGCTTTTTTACTTTGATCTTCTAGTACTGAAGCCCAGAGTCCCACTGACAGTGTTTAATTATCTCAGTACTGACCCTCTGACAATGAGGCATTCCCTCAGTACTGATCCTCTGACAGTACTGCATTACATCAGTACTGATCCTCTCATCATGTGGCATCCCTCAATTCTGACCCGCTTAGAATGAGGGACTGCCTCAATATTGACCCTCTGACAAAAAGGGACTGCCTCAGAACGGCTTTTCTGGCAGTGCTGCACGACTTCAGTACAGACCCTATAAGCGTGCTGCGTTCCCTCAATTCTGACCCTATTACATCCGGGCAGTACCTCACACCAGATCCTCTGACAATGAGGCAATCCCTCAGAACAGATCCTCTGACAAAGAGGTACTGCCTCAGAACTGACCGGCTGACAATAAGGTACTCCTTCAGTACAGACCCTTTCATAATGAGACCCTCCCTCAATCCTGACCCTCTGACAGTGCTGCATTCCCTCAGTATTGACCATCTAAACTCCCTCAATTCTAATCCCTTTGCAATTAGACAATCCCTTAGAACTGACCCGTTGACAATAAGGCATTCCCATCATTCTGACCTTCTGACAGTGCTGCATTACCTCAGTACTGACACTCTTACAGTTCTTCAATACCTCAATATTGAGCCCCTGACATTTGACACTCCCTCTGTTCTGACTCCATCACATTGAGGGACTGCCTCGGAATTGATCCTCGAAGAACGAGTCACTCCCTTACTGCTCACCCTCGAACAATGAGATACTGCCTCAGAACTGACCTCGTGATAATAAGGCACTCCCTCGATGCTGATCTGCTGATTACGGGGCCCTTCCTCAGTAATGACCCTGTAAACATGATGAACTTCCTCAATTCCGACCCCCTTAAATGAGGCACTGGTTCAGCATGCAACTCTGACAATAATGCACTCCCAAAGTTCTGACCCTGTGACACTGCTACAATACCTCAGTACTGACTCTCTAATCGTTTGGCACTCCCCCAATTTTGACCATTGCATCGGTATTGACCCTCTGACTACAATGCACTCCACGGTTCTGATCGTCTGACAGTGCTTCAATACCTCAGAGATAACCCACTAATCATATGGCCCTCGTTCAATCCATCCCCATTCCATTGAGGCACTGCCTCAGAACAGACTCTCTGACAATGAGGCACTCCCTCAGTGTTGACCCTGTAACAATCCTCAGAACAGACTGACGCCCTTACAAAGAGTCACTGCCTCTGTAGTGACC
>NW_025965712.1:63385-65902 GCF_021869965.1 Rhincodon typus | reverse complement strand
ATCGACTGATTAACAAGGTTCGATCACATGGAATACAGGGAGAACGAGCCATCTGGATACAAAAATTGACGAGAAGGTAGGAGAGAGGGTGGTGGTCGAGGGTTATTTTTCAGATTGAAGGCCTGTGACCAGCGGGTTGGAGGGTTTGAGCTATAAGGAGAGGCTGAATAGGCTGGGGCCATTCTTCCTGGAGTGTCGGAGGGCGAGGAGGACCTGATAGAAGTTTATAAAATCATGAGAGCATGGATAGGGTGAACAGCCAGGGTCTTTTCCCCAAGGTAGGGGAGTCCAAAACTAGAAGTCATGTGTTTATTTTGAGAGGGGAAGTTTTGAAAGGTACCTAAGGAGCAACATTTTGAATTAGAGGGTGGCAAATGTATGCAATAAGCTGCCAGTGGAATTGGTGAAGGATGGCACAATAACAACATTTCAGAGGTAAGTGAATGGGTCGACGAATAGGACGGGTTGAGGGATATGGCCAAACGGAATAGATTAATTTTGTTTATCTGGTCAATATGGACGAGTTGGACTAAAGTGTCTGTTTTCATACTGTACATCTGCGATTCTATGACTCCATGTTCCACTGACAATAAGGCACTTTCTCAGTAATATCCTCTGAGAACGAGGCACTCCCACACTGCTGCAAATACCTCACTACCAATCCTCTTAATATGTGGCACTCCCTCAGTTCTAACCGATTGACGGTGACACAATGCCTCTGGCCTCACTCTCTAATCAGTTGGCGCTCCTTCAATTCCAACACCTACACAATGAGGCACTGCCTCCGTATTGACCCTCTGACTCCTACAGATCTGACTCACTGACAGTCCTGTATTGTTAGTCCTGACCCTTTAATCATTTCGCAATCCCTCAATTCTGACCCCATTACATTGAGGAACTGAATCAGTATTAACCCTCTTGCAATGAGGGGCCACCTCAGCACTGAACCTCTGACTGTTCTTCAATACCTCAAGACTGACCCTCTGTCAAAAAATCATTCTGTCAGTTCGACCGTCTCTAAGTGCTGCAAAACCTCAGCACGGGTCCTGTAATCAAGTGGCACTCCTTTATTTCTAACCTCTGTAGGATGTGGTACTAACTCATTGTTGACCCTCCGACAATGAGGCACCCTCTCAGTACTGAATGTCTAATTATGTCGCATACCCACAATTCTGAAACCTTTACAATGAGGGGATGTTCACTGATGATTGCACAATGTTCAGAACCATTCGCAGTTCCTCGGATACTGAAGCAGTCCTTGTTCAAATGCAACAAGTCCTGGCTCGGGCCAACAAGTACAAATAACATTTGTGTCACACAATGCAACCATCAACAATAAGAGACAATATAACCACTGCCCCTTGGCATTCTTACCATCATAGTCTTACCATCACTGAATCCCCACCATCAACATCCTGAGGGTCATCATTGACCAGAAACTCAACTGCTCTCACCACACAAACACAGCGCAAGAGCAGGTCAGAAGCTAGGAATACCACAGGGAGTAAGTCTCCTGCTGACTCCTCAAAGCCTGTCCACCATCTGCAAGGCACAAGTCAGAAGTGTGATGCAATAGTCCCCACTTGCCTGGATGAGACAGCCCCAACAACACAAGAAGCTTTAAACTATCTCGGACAAAGCAGCACGCTTGACTGACACTACATCGACAAATATCCACTCCCTCTACCACCAACAGTCAGTAGCAGCAGTGTATGCTATCTACAAGATGCACTGCAGAAATTCACTGAAGATCCTCGGACAAACCCACGACCACTTCCGTCTGGAAGAACAAATGTAGCATATTAGAAATGTCACCTTCAAGTTCCCCTCCAAGGCATTCACCATTCTGACTTGGAAATATATTGAATGCAACTGTGAAGGAAGACAGTCATCCACCAAGAGGGAGAAAGAGAGACAAAATCTGAGAGAAATTTCAAATGCTGTCGCCAAACTAAAATTGTAATCTTCAAATATGCTAATTAATAGCACTGGAACAGAGAGGGGCAACCATTAGATAATCAATGTCACTAAAACACAAGTTAACAGAAACATGTCAGCACCAGGACATACAGAAGAAAAATAACCTCTTCTGTAAATAATATACAAGATTTGTCTGTTCTCGTGATGGCAGGCATGGTCTGGTTGAAGAAGGTTCTTTCTGAAAGATAGCTCCTTCACCACCACTCTGTACCAGCACGGGAGTGTATATGTGGTCGGGGGCGCTCGGATAGTGATGATCTTCTGTTTCCTTCACTGGCTGAATGTTAAAAAGAATGCATCAGTTAGTCAAGTGACCAACTCCCCATGAGAATGGCGGGGCCGGGGGGTGGTTGGAAGAGTTTAAGTGATAAATGTGCGTTGGGAAAACCATCCAAATTGGGGGAGTTATGTATGAGGCTAATACTGTCAGATTGCCGTTGGGTGGGGCACAGGACGAGGAAAGATGCAGCAACTGTCTGCTTATGTTGTGGGATACTATTTCACCTGTCAGAGCAGGACATGGAAAGGAAGCAACAC
>NW_025965712.1:62281-62885 GCF_021869965.1 Rhincodon typus | reverse complement strand
CTTAATTTATCATGCTGTTTTGACTAACATGCTTATTTCACTCAGATAGGCACTTCAGAAGACGAAAATCTGAACTTCACCAAATGATTGTAGTTTTGATGATGGTTTGACTAACATGCTTATTTGATTGAGAGTAGCATTTCAGAAGTCAAAAATCTCAAATTCACCAAATGACTCAACTTCTAATGTTGTTTTGACTAACATGCTTATTTCAGCGAGTTAAGCACTTCATTAGGCTAAAATCTCAACTTCAGCAATTGACACAACTTTTGTTGCTGGTTGGTTTAAAATGCATATTTCAGCGAGTTAAGAGCTTCAGAAAACAAAAATCTCAACTTCACAAAAAGGACCAATCGTTTGATGCTGATTTGTCTAAAATGCTTATAAAATGAGATGAGCACTTCAGAAGGCCAAAATCTCAATTTCACCAAATGACTTCAATGTTGATGCTGTTTTGACTAACATGCTTATGTCAAATGATAAGCACGTCAGAAGACCAAAATCTGAACTTCACCAAATGACTCAAGTTTGGATGTTGGTTAAACTAACATGGTTATTTGAGTCAGACAAGCAGTTCAGAAGTCAAAAATTTCAACTTCACCAA
>NW_025965712.1:61942-62181 GCF_021869965.1 Rhincodon typus | reverse complement strand
TATTTCACGCAGATAAACACTTCAGAAGACCAAATCTGGACTTTACCAAATGACGCAAGTTTTGGTGTTGGTTTGACTAACATGATCATTTGAGTGAGATAAGCACTTCAGAAATCAAAAATCTCAACTTCACCATCTGACTTAATTTTTGATGCAGTTTTGACTAACATGCTGATGTCACTCAGATAAGCACGTCAGAAGACCAAAATCTGAACTTCACCAAATGACTCAAGTTTTGA
>NW_025965712.1:60044-61442 GCF_021869965.1 Rhincodon typus | reverse complement strand
GACAATGAGGCACCCTCTCAGTACTGAATGTCTAATTATGTCGCATACCCACAATTCTGAAACCTTTACAATGAGGGGATGTTCACTGATGATTGCACAATGTTCAGAACCATTCGCAGCTCCTCAGATACTGAAGCAGTCCTGTTCAAATGCAACAAGTCCTGTCTCGGGCCAACAAGTACAAATAACATTTGTGTCACACAATGCAACCATCAACAATAAGAGACAATATAACCACTGCCCCTTGGCATTTTTACCATCATAGTCTTACCATCACTGAATCCCCACCATCAACATCCTGAGGGTCATCATTGACCAGAAACTCAACTGCTCTCACCACATAAACACAGCGCAAGAGCAGGTCAGAAGCTAGGAATACCACAGGGAGTAATTCTCCTGCTGACTCCTCAAAGCCTGTCCACCATCTACAAGGCACAAGTCAGAAGTGTGATGGAATAGTCCCCACTTGCCTGGATGAGACAGCCCCAACAACACAAGAAGCTTTAAACTATCTCGGACAAAGCAGCACGCTTGACTGACACTACATCGACAAATATCCACTCCCTCTACCACCAACAGTCAGTAGCAGCAGTGTATGCTATCTACAAGATGCACTGCAGAAATTCACTGAAGATCCTCGGACAAACCCACGACCACTTCCGTCTGGAAGAACAAATGTAGCATATTAGAAATGTCACCTTCAAGTTCCCCTCCAAGGCATTCACCATTCTGACTTGGAAATACATTGAATGCAACTGTGAAGGAAGACAGTCATCCACCAAGAGGGAGAAAGAGAGACAAAATCTGAGAGAAATTTCAAATGCTGTCGCCAAACTAAAATTGTAATCTTCAAATATCCTAATTAATAGCACTGGAACAGAGAGGGGCAACCATTAGATAATCAATATCACTAAAACACAAGTTAACAGAAACATGTCAGCACCAGGACATACAGAAGAAAAATAACCTCTTCTGTAAATAATATACAAGATTTATCTGTTCTCGTGATGGCAGGCATGGTCTGGTTGAAGAAGGTTCTTTCTGAAAGATGGCTCTTTCACCACCACTCTGTACCAGCACGGGAGTGTATATGTGGTTGGGGGCGCAAGGATCGTGATGATCTTTTGTTTCCTTCACTGGCTGAATGTTAAAAAGAATGCATCAGTTAGTCAAGTGACCAACTCCCCATGAGAATGGCGGGGCCGGGAGGGTCGGAAGAGTTTAAGTGATAAATGTGCATTGGGAAAACCATTCAAATTGGGGGAGTTATGTATGAGGCTGATACTGTCAGAATGCTGTTGGGTGGGGCACAGGACGAGGAAAGATGCAACAACTGTCTGCTTATGTTGTTGGATACTATTTCACCTGTCAGAGCAGGACATGGAAAGGAAGCAACAC
>NW_025965712.1:58977-59544 GCF_021869965.1 Rhincodon typus | reverse complement strand
AGATAATATTCTAACGTCAAACGGGGACATGTGAAAAAGCGGGAGTTTGACAAAATTAAATCAGAAGAAATATTCATGCAAATATAATTGATTCCTTCCCGTTCGTCGTTAGGATTCGGCGCTTTCACCGCCACGGCCTATCTCCGTTCCTGTTCAGGGAATCAGGATTTATTGTTCTTGATAGTGACAACAGCAGAAGCAGAGCAGCTGTGACAGGAATCCTTTCAATGTCTGGGATCAGTTAACGATCCCGAGAACATGAGTCAATGCCCCAGATTCTTAAAGACGACGTCTCTGCTCAGTGGGACAGTTCACCTGTAATTCTCCTCTGATTCCACTTCCCAAAGTGTTTCTAAAGATTCACCAAGATGAGACTGGGTTTTCCATTTTGTTTCCTTGCCATTGCCAAGAACTGCATGATTGGGTCGGTGGTTTTGGGAAATGGAAAGGTGCCCATGCACAGCTTGTGGGACTATTTCAGCTTCCACTCCTTTAATGATGCTGGGACATTTACTCTGATGTTCTTGATAGCATTTACTGATTTTAGACTGTGAAAGGATTCTCGTT
>NW_025965712.1:56313-58477 GCF_021869965.1 Rhincodon typus | reverse complement strand
TCAGGCATTTTCCACAAATGTTCTGGTGAGTAAACGACAAAACAAGTGACTGACTGTATTCCTGCATTTGCATCATTAGAAACCTAATGTTCTTGGTTTCAAACAAACCTGACTCGCTTTCTTCAGCTCTGTCCGGGGAAGCACAATGGATAACGTAATGACGTCTGTTTAGGGATGAGGAAATTGTAGTTTTCTCTCTGGTCTTGTGCAGTTCATGACTTCTTTATACTTCCAAATTACTATTTCTCATTGGCCTGGAGCCACGATGAGGTTTGAATTTCTGGTGCACACAAACGAGAATCCTCTCACAGTCTAAAATCAGTAAATGCTATCAAGAACATCAGAGTAAATGTCCCAGCATCATTAAAGGAGTGGAAGCTGAAATAGTCCCACAAGCTGTTCATGGGCACCTTTCCATTTCCCAAAACCACCGACCCAATCATGCAGTTCCTGGCAATGGCAAGGAAACAAAATGGAAAACCCAGTCTCATCTTGGTGAATCTTTAGAAACACTTTGGGAAGTGGAATCAGAGGAGAATTAAAGGTGAACTGTCCCACTGAGCAGAGACGGTCGTCTTTAAGAATCTGGGGCATTGACTCATGTTCTCGGGATAGTTAACTGATCCGAGACATTGAAAGCATTCCTGTCACAGCTGCTCTGCTTCTGCTGTTGTCACTATCAAGAACAATAAATCCTGATTCCCTGAATAGGAACGGAGATAGGCCGTGGCGGTGAAAGCGCCGAATCCTAACCACTGGCGGGAAGGAATCAATTACATTTGCATGAATATTTCTTCTGATTTAATTTTGTCAAACTCCCGCTTTTTCATATGTCCCCGTTTGACGTTAGAATATTATCTACATGGAAAAGGAAAGCAAACACAACTCTGGTGGATATCAAACCTACTAGATAAAAGCAGAAATTGCGTCTCCAAGAGCTGGTTCACTTCCTAATTATTAGGGGATGACTTTACTTACCAATTGAAAGAAAAAGCTCAGTTCCATTGATAATGTTTCACGGGGAAACATGTGCCAAACATTTCAAAACCATGAAATATTTTTACAGTCGATGCTATTCAGCTGCACCCATTCACGAAATTTATTTACATATAAATTTCCTTTATGTGTTTTTGAAACTCATGATCAGTTGTGCGGCAATTTATAACGGCCTTCACTCTGAATAATATGCCGCACTTTTCAAAGCCATGAGCATTTTCACACTCAGTCTGAATCATCTGTTCACACAATTTCTTTGCACCTAAAGTCACTCAAATTCGAATTGATTTCCCCGCCTGGTCCTGCCCCATCCTGCTCTGCCACACACTATCTGGCACCCATTCCCCTCAGACCTGGACACTGACTCTCTCCCATTGTCAAATTCTCTCCTTGTATGTTTGCTCATACATCTTTTAAAACACTCAGGAATCTGCTTCTACTTTTGTTTCTGAAAAAATCTTTGCCGACTTAAGTAACTCCCTTAGTCAAAGAAATTCGATTCCAATGTTTTCTTTATCATTCACTGATATTTTTGAATCTCTGACCGCTTGACCTTGATTCCCCCGAAAGAGGGAATGTTCCTCAAATATAAACACTCTGAACCTCGCATCGTCAGGGAAATCTCCGTTAGTTTACTTCCCAAATTTTCCCGACATCAGGTGCAGCTTTTCCAACTTTTCCAACATCTCGTGAATGTCATCCTGCATCCTGTCCACCATCCCGACAAAATCGTCTGCGTCTTTTCTAATCTCTATAGTTTTGGTGAAGAGTGACGGACAAAGATTACGTACGTTGCTCGAACTGAGACTGAACTGCAGACATTGCAGTTGTACGATGATCTATTCATTTAATTAACACGATTTCTGCATTTATAAACTCAACTAACCCAAATTATTGTCTAACCACATCATGCACATCGTCTCTATGGGGACCAAAAACTCTTGACTCACTTCTTTGGTACTTTCATGGAATGTGGGAACGGCTTGTAACGCCAACATCCCTGAATCCCCGTGACCCGACGGACTCTCAGCTATTTCGAAAGGTAACTGACATGCAGCTACCTCCCTGTGGGGCTCTGGTCACTTCCATTGCCGACTGGGTAAGGGCAGTTTATGTCCTTCACCAAATGTCAAAGTGAAACTTAAATCGACACGTTTTTAAAAATAAA
>NW_025965712.1:55215-55813 GCF_021869965.1 Rhincodon typus | reverse complement strand
AAAAGATGTATGAGCAAACATACAAGGAGAGAATTTAACAATGGGAGAGAGTCAGTGTCCAGGTCTGAGGGGAATGGGTGCCGGATAGTGTGTGGCAGAGCAGGATGGGGCAGGACCAGGCGGGGAAATCAATTCGAATTTGAGTGACTTTAGGTGCAAAGAAATTGTGTGAACAGATGATTCAGACTGAGTGTGAAACTGCTCATGGCTTTGAAAAGTGCGGCATATTATTCAGAGTGAAGGCCGTTATAAAGTGCCGCACAACTGATCATGATTTTCAAAAACAGATAAAGGAAATTTAGATGCAAATAAATTTCGTGAATGCGTGCAGCTGAATAGCATCGACTGCAAAAATATTTCATTGTTTTGAAATGTTTGGCACATGTTTCCCCGTGAAGCATTATCAATGGAACTGAACTTTTTCTTTCAGTTGGTAAGTAAAGTCATACCCTAATAATTAGGAAGTGAACCAGCTCTTGGAGACGCAATTTCTGCTTTTATCTAGTAGGTTTGATATCCACCAGAGTTGTGTTTTCTTTCCTTTTCCATGTAGATAATATTCTAACGTCAAACGGGGACATGTGAAAAAGCGGGAGTT
>NW_025965712.1:52307-54715 GCF_021869965.1 Rhincodon typus | reverse complement strand
CTCCCATTGTTAAATTCTCTCCTTGTATGTTTGCTCATACATCTTTTAAAACACTCAGGAATCTGCTTCTACTTTTGTTTCTGAAAAATCGTGGCCGACTTAAGTAACTCCCTTAGTCAAAGAAATTCGATTCCAATGTTTTCTTTATCATTCACTGATATTTTTGAATCTCTGACCGCTTGACCTTGATTCCCCCGAAAGAGGGAATGTTCCTCAATATAAACACACTGAACCTCGCATCGTCAGGGAAATCTCCGTTAGTTCACTTCCCAAATTTTCCCGACCTCAGGTGCAGCTTTTCCAACTTTTCCAACATCTCGTGAATGTCATCCTGCATCCTGTCCACCATCCCGACAAAATCGTCTGCGCCTTTTCTAATCTCTATAGTTTTGTGAAGAGGAAGGACAAGGATTACACACGTTGCTCGAATTGAGACTGAACTGCAGACATTGCAGTTGTACGATGATTTATTCGTTTAATTAATGCGATTTCTCCATTTATAAACTCAACTAACGCAAATTATTATCTAACCACATCATGGACATCGTCTCTATGGGGACCAAAAGCTCTTGACTCACTTCTTTGGTACTTTCATGGAATGTGGGAACGGCTTGTAACGCCAACATCCCTGAATCCCCGTGACCCGACTGACTCTCAGCTATTTCGAAAGGGAACTGATATGCAGCTACCTCCCTGTGGGGCTCTAGTCACTTCCATTGCATACTGGGTAAGGGCAGTTTATATCCTTCACCAAATGTCAAAGTGAAACTTAAATCGACACGTTTTTAAAAATAAAATCTCCTATTTATTGTGTATCGTCTTTCTATGCAGATGTCCCGTTTGTGCATCACTTTGGGCCTCTCTGTATTGAATTCCACCAAATGATTATTTTGTGAATGAACATATTTTCCCCATCTCTCATCATTCTAGACTCTATAGTGCACTAACTGATATTATTTGTATGCTCCTGGACGACAGTCCTCACATCCCTGGGATGAATCCAGTGAACATTCGTGACGCGACCTCGCAAGCAAGTATTTCCTTCTCTGTGCTAAGAAATCGTTACTGCAATGATCTGCAGTTGTGTGCTCATTCAAGCCAAGACAATTGCAGCAAGAATTTCACATTCAGTTTTTGCAATCTGATTCCTGTATAGGTTGACCCAAATCATTTACAATGACTTCCAAATTTGTCTGAACTCAATCATTTACTGTTCTCTCTTGATCATTCCGTTGTGTATTTTAACATCAAGTAATTTGTCAGTTTATCTTACTTTTCCAACAATTTCAAACAAACTCCATCAGCGTTAACAAACTGATAGAGAGCCGCAGTTCAATTAAAGAGTAAAGCAGGGCGCAGTGGCCAAGTGGGAAGTCGTTGGTGTTGTGCACCAAAAATCATGGATTCGATGCCCACCTGTGTCGAGCAGCATACTAGTTGCTAATTTTGGCACCAAAGAGTCCATCATTTGGACCATAGCCGTTTTGTAAAATGACAGTGCAACTCAGTAGCTGTGATCTGAGTTTTACTTTTACTCTGAAAGAGCGAAGGTTGGATCCAAGACGAGCGTTTCAAACCTTAAAAGTGCAATGGTATCAGATCGAAATTAGGACTGATGTGAAATGAAAAATTAGGTTAAGAGTTGGCTCAGTACAGCTGCGACAGCAGAGATTTAAGGAGATATTTCAGAATATTCAGAAAAGAAAGCTCACTTGTCTTTGCCTGTTTTCCTTCACTGTTGAAGATGAGCACACATTTTTGCAGCCTGACTCTGGCTTCACAATCCCACTGCGTCATACCACCCAGAAGGTAATAGTCAGGCAAATAGACACGCAGAAGGAACAAAGGACAGCACGGTAGCTCAGTGGTGAGCACTGCTGCCTCACTTGGGTTCGATTCCGCCCCTGGGCGACTGTCTGTGTGGAGTTTGCACATTCTCCCCGTGTCTACGTGGGTTTCCTCCGGGTGCTCCAGTTTCCTCCCACAGTCCGAAGATGTGCAGGTTAGGTAAATTGTCCATGCTAAATTGCCCATAGTGTTCAGGGATGTGTACATCAGGTGGGTGACAGGGGAATGGGTCTTGGTGGGATGCTCTGAGGTTCGGTGTGGACTTGTTGGGCCGAAGGACCTGTTTCTACAATGTAGGGATTCTATGAAAGCACCTTCAGTGCACGTACAATGACAGATAAAGTGCTGAGGAGACACGAGATGAAGTATGATTACACGTGTGAAAGGATTACTTACATAACTCCTGTTACGTAAAGACTCCCATCACGTTGGAAAAATGAATTTCCTGTCTGTAATTCTGATAAACAGCGAAATATTTGCCTCGCTACAGCACAATGCTTAGAGGCAGTGACATACCATCTTCTTATGGTTGTTTGGTTAGCTCACCGAGCTGGTTCGTT
>NW_025965712.1:49287-51807 GCF_021869965.1 Rhincodon typus | reverse complement strand
AGATAGTTGGAGATCAGTTCGGTGGGGCAGGAGCAGGCGGAGACAATGGGTCGACCAGGGCATTCAGGTTTGTGGATTTTGGGAAGGAGATAGAAGCGGGCAGTGCGAGGTTGGGGAACGATGAGGTTGGAGGCCGTGGGTGGGAGGTCACCTGAGGTGATGAGGTTGTGGATGGTTTGCGAGATGATGGTTTGGTGCTCAGGGGTGGGGTCATGATCAAGGGGGCGGTAGGAGGAGGTGTCGGAGAGTTGGCGTCCGGCCTCGGCGATGTAGAGGTCAGTGCGCCATACTACAACTGCACCTCCCTTGTCCGCGGGTTTTATGGTGAGGTTGGGATTGGAGCGGAGGGCTGCACGTTCTGCGGGGGAGAGGTTGGAGTGGGTGAGAGGGGTGGAGAGGTTGAGGCGATTGATGTCTCGACGGCAGTTGGAGATGAAGAGGTCGAGGGAGGGTAGGAGGCCTTGGGGTGGTGTCCAGGAGGAGGGGGTGTGTTGGAAGCGGGAGAAGGGGTCAGGAGAGGGAGGGTTAGGTTCACGGTTAGGTTCACAGTGTGAGTGACTTGTGATCAGTTACACTGTCAGGCTAATTTAACAATGATGTTGCTTCTAATTAACACCTTACATTGTTGACAAAACCTCTCTCGTGTCTGTTCACATTCGTTCTTTTTGTCACAGTTATATCTGGAGCAGTCTGTTTTCATTCCTGAGGTTGAGATAACAGAGTTTGAAGTTTTTTTTTAAATGTGCTATTTTCAATTCACATAACCATGTATAAAGCCTGGAAGACACAAGTCAACCAGATCTTTTCAGTTAATAAAAACTTCTGCCCAGAGTGCTTCTAACCCAGGTTGGGGGATGGTTGATGAAATACTTGTTCATGACAGTACAGTCCAACTTGGACAAGGGTGAAGTGCTTGGACAATCACAGGGCTCAGTGCTGACCCCAGTGCTGGTCAACATATATAGAAATGATCTGCTTGTTGCAAGGTTAATCTGTGCTAATGACAAGTGTTTTAGCTTTTTACATCCTAACAAAGACATAATGCAGTTCCTATTGAGGCAGTGATTTAGTGGGATCCACTAAATGAATGTCATTGAGATGGGAGGGCCATAGAAGTGGAGGAAATAATATATAATGAAGCTGAGGAAGATGTTCATGTTTATTAGACAACTGAAATCAACTTAAATTTAAACCATTGAATGTAAGACAAAGGGAAATTTTAAATGAATTGATTAAACCAAACTCTGTTTTCCTCTGAACCACATTGTACAGAAATGCAACAGGACAAAAAAAAAGTTGGCTCTTGTAGTTATCATGTTTTCTGCCCTATCATCACTGTATCTTCTAATTTTATGTTTTAGAGTGTTTGGGTGTGTGATCCAATTAAATGCTGCTGCATGGTCAGACATATACAGTGATTCAAAAGACTGACTCGAGCGACTTGAGCAGGTGGTTGGAATGTGAAGCTCAGTTGGAAAGTTGCCACTTATGCAGTGTGTAAACATGAAAATATTTTGTGGAATTCCAAAATATGATAGAAAAAAAATTAAGCTAAATTTCTTAAGATGAGTTGGAACAGAAACTTAGTTCCCTAAGGGACAAAAACACTTGAAACTCAATGATCCAATAAAAAAAATGAAAAGAAAATAAAGCCTTTTACCTGACACTAATGTCTCAGATGCCAGATGAAATTGTCAGCTAATATTGGCCACATTAAGCCCTGGAAAAAGTGATTAAAAAATGAGATGCACATGCATAATGAAAAGTAAATGGGAACAATGCACTATTATCCTATCTTCCAAAGAGCTACAGTGAATTAAAACTCTATGACATTTGCTCTTTATTCAAGAAATTAGCCATGTAATTACATTCTGATTGAGTAAATGTGGTCTGTAAACTTTCCCATAACATAAAGCATTACCTCACTCAATGTCAGATTCAATGAAGCAGGAAATGACTCTAAAATTACTGCAGTTACTGATTAAATTCTGCCATTATTCTAAAAATGCAATAAATTTAATATAGTTTGTAACTTACACTTTTTGTGTGTGTACTTTTGCTTTTAAAATCACAGCCCTGGACGATCCCCTTGTTTCTACGATAATGAGATAGTAATGATGAACCATGTGTATAAAGAAAGATTTCCAAAGGTGAGTAGTGATTTTTTTAAGGGCAGCTCATTAATTCCGTGTTTATGCACATATGCAGCTTATTACACATTTTTCTGTGATCAATAAAGGTAAATCCATAAATGTCTGTTCCCGTTCACAACATGTCAGCATAAACAGAATATTTAGAAAATTCAGTACATTTCAGTGGCACCTGCTATTTTGCTTATTATAAAGGACGAGATATCAAAACAGTTTTCACGGATTCTGAAATTTTTAGTTATATGCTTATTTGATAGAATAGATCACCTTCTCAAACCAATTGTGTTTTAGACCAATAAGTCAAATTGACTGGTTACATAGAACATAGAACATAGAACATAGAACATTACAGCGCAGTACAGGCCCTTCG
>NW_025965712.1:47800-48787 GCF_021869965.1 Rhincodon typus | reverse complement strand
GTTCGTGTGATAGGCATCTTCTGACCCAGTTTTTCGGGTATCCATTGTCTTTGAATACTTGGAAGAGGTACTCTTCTTCTTTTTGGCGTAATGCAACATCTGCGGAACAACGAACCAGCTCGGTGAGCCAACCAACCACAAGAAGATGGTATGTCACTGCCTCTAAGCATTGTGCTGTAGCGAGGCAAATATTTCGCTGTTTATCAGAATTACAGACAGGAAATTCATTTTTCCAACGTGATGGGAGTCTTTACGTAACAGGAGTTATGTAAGTAATCCTTTCACACGTATAATCATACTCCATCTCGTGTCTCCTCAGCACTTTATCTGTCATTGTACGTGCACTGAAGGTGCTTTCATAGAATCCCTACATTGTAGAAACAGATCCTTCGGCCCAACAAGTCCACACCGAACCTCAGAGCATCCCACCAAGACCCATTCCCCTGTAACCCACCTAATGTACACATCCCTGATCACTATGGGCAATTTAGCATGGACAATTTACCTAACCTGCACATCTTCGGACTGTGGGAGGAAACTGGAGCACCCGGAGGAAACCCACGTGGACACGGGGAGAACGTGCAAACTCCACACAGACAGTCGCCCAGGGGTGGAATCGAACCCAAGTGAGGCAGCAGTGCTCACCACTGAGCTACCGTGCTGTCCTTTGTTCCTTCTGCCTGTCTATTTGCCTGACTATTACCTTCTGGGTGGTATGACGCAGTGGGATTGTGAAGCCAGAGTCAGGCTGCAAAAATGTGTGCTCATCTTCAAAAGTGAAGGAAAATAGGCAAAGACAAGTGAGCTTTCTTTTCTGAATATTCTGAAATATCTCCTTAAATCTCTGCTGTCGCAGCTGTACTGAGCCAACTCTTAACCTAATTTTTCATTTTACATCAGTCCTAATTTCGATCTGATACCATTGCACTTTTAAGGTTTTAAACGCTCGTCTTGGATCCAACCTTCGCTCTTTCAGAGTAAAAGTAA
>NW_025965712.1:46938-47300 GCF_021869965.1 Rhincodon typus | reverse complement strand
TTTTCCTAAATCCTACCTGCCATACCCGCCTTCTTGCTCTCCTAAGTCCATTCTTCAGTTCCTTCCTGGCTACCTTGTCGACCTCTAGAGCTCAGTCCGATCCTTGTTTCCGTAACTTTAAGTAAGCTTCCTTCTTCCTCTTGACTAGATGTTCCACATGTCTCGTCATCCAAGGTTTCTTCACCTTACCATCCTTTCTTTGCCTCAGTGGGACAAACCTATCCAGTAGCTGTAGCAAGTGCTCCCGAAACAACCTTCACATTTCTGTCATGCATTTCTCTGAGAACATCTATTCCCAAACTCCACGCCAAAGTTCTTGCCTGACAGCATTGTAATCCCCCCTCCCCCAAAAGTGAAATAAC
>NW_025965712.1:46669-46838 GCF_021869965.1 Rhincodon typus | reverse complement strand
TGTTAACACTGCATAGTACCCTATGCAAGGGTCATACCACTAATCCAACAAGCCTTTCCTGTTTTTGGCTTTATATAATTCATATAATTGCTATGGGAAGTTGCCGCGTTGTGTGCGGGGATGTGCAGGCCAGGTTGGTAAGCCATGCTAAATGCGGGTTTATGAGGAT
>NW_025965712.1:45176-46169 GCF_021869965.1 Rhincodon typus | reverse complement strand
GGTCTTCTGATATGCTTATCTAACTGAAGTAAGCACGTTAGTCAAAACAACATCAAAAATTGAGTCATTTATGAAGTCGAGATTCTTCACTTCTACAGTGCTTATTTCACTGGAGGAAGCCTGTGAGTCAATCGAAGATCAAAATTTGAGTCATTTAGTGATGTTCAAGTCTTGGTCTTCTACAGTGTTTATCTCACTGAAATAAGCATGTTAATCAAGTCAGCATCAAAAGTTGAGTCATTTGTTGAAGTTGAGATTTTGATCTTCTGAAGTGCTTATTTCGCTGAAATGAGCATGTTAGTCAAACGAACATCAAAAAATTGAGTCATTCGGTGAAGTTGAGATCGCACTGAAAGGATGCTGTACTTTTGAAGAGTCAGTATTGAGGAAGTGCTGCATTGTCGGAGAATCAGTATTAAGAGAGTACAGCACTGCTGGACGGTCAATTTGAGGATTTGCTATGCTGTAGGAGGGTCAATAATGATGGAATTCTGCACTGTCAGAGGGTGAAAATTACGGCAGAGCTGCAGATTCAGAGGGTTAATGTTGATGGGGGTGTTGCATGAAGTGGTGATGGCTAAGTGGTAAGTCATGCTACATTATTGAAAGGTCAGCACTGTGAGAAAGCCACCCTCTCAGAGGGTCAATATTAAGGGAGAGCTTCACTGTCAGGAGGTCAATAGTAAGAGAGTGCTCCAGCACTGAGGCTCAATATTAAGTGACTGCTACACTGTCAGAGAGTCAATGATGAGTGGATGCTGAAGTGTTGCAGAGCAAGTACGGAGGGAGTGCTGCATTGTCATTGTCATCACTGTTGGAAGGCCAATTTTCAGGGAGTGCTGCACTGTCAGAGGGTCACTATTGAGGGAGTACTGCAAGGTCAGAACAGTCAGCCATGACGGATTGCTGCACTGTCAGAGGGTCAATATGAAGGGTGTGCTACACTGTTAGACAGTCACTGATGAGCTAGTCATGCACTGTGTGGAGTCAGTA
>NW_025965712.1:41261-44676 GCF_021869965.1 Rhincodon typus | reverse complement strand
AATCGTTTGGTGAAGTTGAGGTTTCGCACTTCTGAGGCGCTGAACTCGCTGAAGTAAACATGTTAGTCAAAACAACATCAAAAGTTGAGTCACTGGGTGAAGTTGAGATTTTGATCTTCTGAAGTGATTATCTCAATGAAATAAGCATGTCATTCAAACAACATGAAAAACTAACTCATTTGGTGGATTTGAGATATTGGTTTTCTGATGTGCTCAACTCCCTCAAATAAGCATTTTATCCAAACAGATTCAAACATCAAGTCATTTGGTGAAGTTCAGATTTTTGGCTTCGGAGCTGCTTATGTCGCTGAAATAAGCAAGTTAGTCAAACCAGCATCAAAAGTTAGGTCATTTGGTGAAGTTGATGTTTTAGTCTTCTGATATGCTTAACTCGCTGAAATAAGCATTTTAGTTTAACCAGCATCGTAAATTAAGTCAAATGGTGAAGTTGAGGTTTTTGCCTTCTGACGTCCTGAAATCGCTCGAATGAGCATGTTCGTCAAAACAACGTCAACAGTTGAGTCATTTGGTGAAGTTGAGATTTTGGTCTTCCGATGTGCTTATCTGAATGAAATAAGCGTGTTACTCAAAACAGCATCAATAATTAAGTCTTTTGGTGATGTAGAGATTTTTGACTTCTGAACTGCTTATCTGACTCAAACAAGCATTTAGTCTAACCAGCATCAAAACTTGAGTCATTTGGTGAGATTCAGATTTTGGTCTTCTGAAGTGCTTATCTGAGTGAAATAAGCATGCTAGTCAAAACAGCATTAAAAAAAAGTCACGTGTTGAAGGAGAGATTTTTGAATTCTGAAATGCTTATCTCACTAAAATAAGCATTTTTGTCAAACCAGAATCAAAAGTTGAATTTTTGGTGAAGTTCCGATTTTGGTCTTCTGATATGCTTATCTAACTGAAGTAAGCATGTTAGTCAAAACAACATCAAAAATTGAGTCATATTTGGTAAAGTTGAGATTTATATCTACTGAAGTGCTTAACTCGCTGAAATAAGCATTTTTATGCAACCTGCATCAAAAATTAAGTCATTTGGTGACGGGTGAGATTTTTGCCTTCAGAAGTGCTTATCGAACTCAAATCTGCATGTTACTCAAAACAACGTCAACATTTGAGTCATTTATGAAGTCGAGATTCTTCACGTCGACAGTGCTTATTTCACTGGAGGAAGCCTGTTTGTCAACCGAACATCAAAATTTGAGTCATTTAGTGATGTTCAAGTTTTGGTCTTCTGCAGTGTTTATCTCACTGAAATAAGCATGTTAGTCAAAACAGCATAAAAAGTTGTGTCATTTGTTGAAGTTGAGATTTTGATCTTCTGAAGTGCTTATTTCGCTGAAATGAGCATGTTCGTCAAACTAACATCAAAAATTGAGTCATTCGGTGAAGTTGAGATCGCACTGAGAGGATGCTGTACTTTTGAAGAGTCAGTATTGAGGAAGTGCTGCATTGTCGGAGAGTCAGTATTAAGAGAGTACAGCACTGCTGGACGGTCAATTTGAGGATTTGCTATGCTGTAGGAGGGTCAATAATGATGGAATTCTGCACTGTCAGAGGGTGAAAATTAAGGGAGAGCTGCAGATTCAGAGGGTTAATGTTGATGGGGGTGTTGCATAAGGTCGTAATGGCTAAGTGGTAAGTCATGCTACACTATTGAAAGTTCAGCACTGTGAGAAAGCCACCCTCTCAGAGGGTCAATATTAAGGGAGAGCTTCACTGTCAGGAGGTTAATAGTAAGAGAGTGCTCCAGCATTGAGGCTCAATATTAAGTGACTGCTACACTGTCAGAGAGTCAATGATGAGTGGGTGCTGAAGTGTTGCAAAGTACGGAGGGAGTGCTGCATTGTCATTGTCATCACTGTCGGAAGGCCAATTTTCAGGGAGTGCTGCACTGTCAGAGGGTCAATATTAAGGGTGTGCTACACTGTTAGACAGTCACTGATGAACTAGTGATGCACTGTGTGGAGTCAGTACTGAGGGAAACAACCCTGTCAGAGGGTCAACAGTAAGAGTGTGCCAGCGGGTCAGTGCTGAGGAATTACAGCACTGAGAGACGGTCAGCACTCCCTCAGTCCTGACTATTCGACAGATTAGCTTCTCCCTCAGATTCAGTACAGCCTCAGAACTGACCATCTGGCAACGAGGTACCAACTCAGAACTGACCCTCTGGCCATTATGTCCTCTCTCAACATCGACAGTTTATTCATGAAGGTCTTCCTTTAATCATGGGGATGTTCAGCACTTCCTCAGTACTGCTGTCCCCCTGACACTGTTGCATTACCTCACAACTGACCAGATGAAAATGAGGCATCATCTCAATTTGATCCTTTGACAATTATGCACTCCCTCAGCACTGACCCTCTGACAAAAAGGCACTCCATCAGTAGTGACCCTTTGATAGCGCTGCAGTACCTCAGTACTGATCCTCTAATTGTGCGACATTGCCTCAATTCTTATCCCATTACAATGAGGCACCGCATTAATATGGCCCTCTGACAAAGTAGCACAGACACAGAGATGACCTATTGATAATGAAGTTCAGTGCTGACCCTCAGAGTGCTGCTCCACCACAGGACTGGCACTCTAATCCTGTAGCACTGTCTCAATTCAGACCCTTTTACAATGAGGCACCAGCTCAGTATTGACCCTCTGACAATTATGTACGCCACAGATCTGACACTCTGACAGTGCTACAAAACCTCAGTCCTGTCCCTCTGATCGTGAGGCACTCACTCAATTCTGACCCTGTTACTTTGATAGGACAGTTCTTCCTCATTGTTGACCCTGTCGCAGTGCAGAATTCACTAACACTGACCCACTCACAGTGCGGCATAACTTTAATACTGAACATCTGATAGTCCTACGGGGAGCTGACTCTGACAGTGCAGCATTCTCTCAGTATTGACCCTCTGACAGTATTTAGGGGAGTGCTGCACTGTCAGAGAGTCAGGACTGAGGAAGAGCTGCACTGTCAGAGGACAAATATTAATGGAGTGCTCGGGTCAATTTTAATGGAGTTGTGCACTGTCACAAATTCAATATTAAGAGAGTGCTGCACTGTCAGAGGGTCAATGATGAGAGAGTGCTGCGCTGTGGAAAGGCCTGTACTGAAAGGGAGCCGCCCTGTCAGAGGGTCTATATTAATGGAGTGCTGCACTGTGAGGGTGTCAATATTAAGTAAATGCTCCAGTCTCAGAGGGTCAATTTGATGGGAGCATATCTCTCTGAAATTATCTTGTTGGAGGGTGAGTACTAAAGTAGTGCTGCTCCGTCCGAGGGTTCGTATAAAGGGAGTGATGCACGATCAGATGATCAGGGAGTGCTGAAGTGATGGGGTGGGGTCAGCATTAAGCGGGTCAGCATTGAGGGTGTGCTGCATTGAGGGCGGTCACAGTGAGGG
>NW_025965712.1:34108-40761 GCF_021869965.1 Rhincodon typus | reverse complement strand
ACCTACATGAAAAACTAACTCATTTGATGGAGTTGAGATATTGGTCTGCTGATGTGCTCAACTCCCTCAAATAAGCATTTTGGTCCAACCAGATTCAAACATCAAGTCATTTGGTGAAGTTCAGATTTTGATCTTCTGAAGTGCTTAACTTGCTGAAATGAGCATGTTCGTAAAAACTAACATCGAAAATTGAGTCTTTTGGTGAAGTTCAGATTTTTGTCTTCTTCCGCTCTTAACTCGCTAAAATAAGCATTTTAATCCAAACAGCACTGAAGTTGAGTCATTTGGTGAAGTTGAGATTTTAACCTTCTGAAGCGCTTATTCGCTGAAGTAAGCATTTTATTCCAACCAGCATCAAAAATTAAGTCATTTGGTGAAGGTGAGATTTTTGCCTTCTGGAGTGTTTATCTCACTCAAATAAGCATGTTAGTCTAACCAACATCAAAACTTGAGTCATCAGGTGAAGTTCTGATTTTGGTCATCTGAAGTGCTTATCTCACTGATATCAGCATTTCAGTCAAACTAGCATCACAAGTTGTGTGTTTTGGTGAATTTGCGATTTTGGTCTTCTGATATGCTTATCTAACTGAAATAAGCACGTTAGTCAAAACAACATCAAAAATTGAGTCATTTGGTAAAGTTCAGTTTTATCTCTACTGAAGTGCTTAACTCGCTGAAATAAACATTTTAATCCAACCAGCATCAAAAATTAAGTTATTTGGTGAAGTTGAGAATTTTGCCTTCAGAAGTGCTTATCTCAGTCAAATGTGAATGTTAATTAAAACAACATCAAAACTTGAGTCATTTTGTGAAGTTCAGATTTTGGTCTTCTGAAGTGTTTAAATCGCTGAAATAAGCATTTTAAACCAAACAGCATTGAAAGTTGAATCGTTTGGTGAAGTTGAGGTTTCGCACTTCTGAGGCGCTGAACTCGCTGAAGTAAACATGTTAGTCAAAACAACATCAAAAGTTGAGTCACTGGGTGAAGTTGAGATTTTGATCTTCTGAAGTGATTATCTCAATGAAATAAGCATGTCATTCAAACAACATGAAAAACTAACTCATTTGGTGGATTTGAGATATTGGTTTTCTGATGTGCTCAACTCCCTCAAATAAACTTTTTATCCAAACAGATTCAAACATCAAGTCATTTGGTGAAGTTCAGATTTTTGGCTTCGGAGCTGCTTATGTCGCTGAAATAAGCATGTTAGTCAAACCAGCATCAAAAGTTAGGTCATTTGGTGAAGTTAATGTTTTAGTCTTCTGATATGCTTAACTCGCTGAAATAAGCATTTTAGTTTAACCAGCATCGTAAATTAAGTCAAGTGGTGAAGTTGAGGTTTTTGCCTTCTGACGTCCTGAAATCGCTCGAATGAGCATGTTCGTCAAAACAACGTCAAAAGTTGAGTCATTTGGTGAAGTTGAGATTTTTGACGTCTGAAATGCTTATCTCACTGAAATAAGCATGTTAATCAAATCAGCATCAAAAGTTGAGTCATTTGGTGAAGTTGAGATTTTGGTCTTCCGATGTGCTTATCTGAATGAAATAAGCGTGTTACTCAAAACAGCATCAATAATTAAGTTTTTTGGTGATGTAGAGATTTTTGACTTCTGAACTGCTTATCTGACTCAAATAAGCATTTAGTCTAACCAGCATCAAAACTTGAGTCATTTGGTGAGATTCAGATTTTGGTCTTCTGAAGTGCTTATCTGAGTGAAATAAGCATGCTAGTCAAAACAGCATTAAAAAAAAGTCACGTGTTGAAGGAGAGATTTTTGAATTCTGAAATGCTTATCTCACGAAAATAAGCATTTCAGTCAAACCAGAATCAAAAGTTGAATGTTTTGGTGAAGTTCCGATTTTGGTCTTCTGATATGCTTATCTAACTGAAGTAAGCACGTTCGTCAAAACAACATCAAAAATTGAGTCATATTTGGTAAAGTTGAGATTTATATCTACTGAAGTGCTTAACTCGCTGAAATAAGCATTTTTATGCAACCTGCATCAAAAATTAAGTCATTTGGTGAAGGGTGAGATTTTTGCCTTCAGAAGTGCTTATCGAACTCAAATCTGCATGTTACTCAAAACAACATCAAAATTTGAGTCATTTATGAAGTCGAGATTCTTCACTTCTACAGTGCTTATTTCACTGGAGGAAGCCTGTTTGTCAACCGAACATCAAAATTTGAGTCATTTAGTGATGTTCAAGTTTTGGTCTTCTGCAGTGTTTATCTCACTGAAATAAGCATGTTAGTCAAAACAGCATAAAAAGTTGTGTCATTTGTTGAAGTTGAGATTTTGATCTTCTGAAGTGCTTATTTCGCTGAAATGAGCATGTTAGTCAAACTAACATCAAAAATTGAGTCATTCGGTGAAGTTGAGATCGCACTGAGAGGATGCTGTACTTTTGAAGAGTCAGTATTGAGGAAGTGCTGCATTGTCGGAGAGTCAGTATTAAGAGAGTACAGCACTGCTGGACGGTCAATTTGAGGATTTGCTATGCTGTAGGAGGGTCAATAATGATGGAATTCTGCACTGTCAGAGAGTGAAAATTAAGGGAGAGCTGCAGATTCAGAGGGTTAATGTTGATGGGGGTGTTGCATAAGGTGGTAATGGCTAAGTGGTAAGTCATGCTACACTATTGAAAGTTCAGCACTGTGAGAAAGCCACCCTCTCAGAGGGTCAATATTAAGGGAGAGCTTCACTGTCAGGAGGTTAATAGTAGGAGAGTGCTCCAGCATTGAGGCTCAATATTAAGTGACTGCGACACTGTCAGAGAGTCAATGATGAGTGGGTGCTGAAGTGTTGCAGAGTAAGTACGGAGGGAGTGCTGCATTGTCACTGTCATCACTGTCGGAAGGCCAATTTTCAGGGAGTGCTGCACTGTCAGAGGGTCACTACTGAGGGAGTACTGCATGGTCAGAACAATCAGCCATGACGGATTGCTGCACTGTCAGAGGGTCAATATGAAGGGTGTGCTAGACTGTTAGACAGTCACTGATGAGCGAGCGATGCACTGTGTGGAGTCAGTACTGAGGGAAACTGCCCTGTCAGAGGGTCAACAGTAAGAGTGTGCCAGCGGGTCAGTGCTGAGGAATTACAGCACTGAGAGACGGTCAGCACTCCCTCAGTCCTGACTATTCGACAGATTAGCTCCTCCCTCAGATTCAGTACTGCCTCAGAACTGACCATCTGGCAACGAGGTACCAACTCAGAACTGACCCTCTGGCCATTATGTCCTCTCTCAACATTGACAGTTTAATCATGAGGGTCTTCCTTTAATCATGGGGATGTTCAGCACTTCCTCAGTACTGCTGTCCCCCTGACACTGTTGCATTACCTCACAACTGACCAGATTAAAATGAGACATCATCTCAATTTGATCCTTTGACAATTATGCACTCCCTCATCACTGACCCTCTCACAAAAAGGCACTCCATCAGTAGTGACCCTTTGACAGCGCTGCAGTACCTCAGTACTGATCCTCTAATTGTGCGACATTGCCTCAATTCTTATCCCATTGCAATGAGGCACCGCATTAATATGGCCCTCTGACAAAGTAGCACAGACACAGAGATGACCTATTGATAATGAAGTTCAGTGCTGACCCTCAGAGTGCTGCTCTACCACAGGACTGGCACTCTAATCCTGTAGCACTGTCTCAATTCAGACCCTTTTACAATGAGGCACCAGCTCAGTATTGACCCTCTGACAATTATGTACGCCACAGATCTGACACTCTGACAGTGCTACAAAACCTCAGTCCTGTCCCTCTGATCGTGAGGCACTCAATCAATTCTGACCCTGTTACTTTGACAGGACAGTTCTTCCTCATTGTTGACCCTGTCGCAGTTCAGAATTCACTAACACTGACCCACTCACAGTGCGGCATACCTTTAATACTGAACATCTGATAGTCCTACGGGGAGCTGACTCTGACAGTGCAGCATTCTCTCAGTATTGACCCTCTGACAGTATTTAGGGGAGTTCTGCACTGTCAGAGAGTCAGGACTGAGGAAGAGCTGCACTGTCAGAGGACAAATATTAATGGAGTGCTCGGGTCAATTTTAATGGAGTTGTGCACTGTCACAAATTCAATATTAAGAAAGTGCTGCACTGTCAGAGGGTCAATGATGAGAGAGTGCTGCGCTGTGGGAAGGCCTGTACTGAAAGGGAGCCGCCCTGTCAGAGGGTCTATATTAAAGGAGTGCTGCACTGTGAGGGTGTCAATATTAAGTAAATGCTCCAGTCTCAGAGGGTCAATTTGATGGGAGCATATCTCTCTGAAATTATCTTGTTGGAGGGTGAGTACGAAAGTAGTGCTGCTCCGTCCGAGGGTTCGTATAAAGGGAGTGATGCACGATCAGATGATCAGGGAGTGCTGAAGTGAGGGGGTGGGGTCAGCATTAAGCGGGTCAGCATTGAGGGTGTGCTGCATTGAGGGCGGTCACAGTGAGGGTGGTCAGCCCTGAGGGAGTGCTGCACAGAGTAGGGTCAGCACTGCGGTGGTCCTGCACTGAGGGGCGTCAGCACAGAGGGGGGTCAGCACTGAGGGAGTGCTGCACTCAGCGGGTGCTGTTCGGAGTGGGTGCTGCACGGAGGGTGTGCTGCACGGAGTGGGTGCTGCACGGTGGGAAGCTAGCAATGAGGGAGTGCTGCATTCAGTGCGGTCAGCACTGAGAGAGTGCTGCACTGAGGAGTGCTGCACTAAGGGGTGTCAGCAACGGAGGGGAGGGTCAGCACTGAGTGGGGGTGCTCAGCAATGAGGGAATGCTGCACTGAGAAGGGTCAACACTGAGGGATTGCTGCACTGAGGGGTTTCAGTCGTGAGGGATGCTGCACAGAGTGGTGTCAGGACTGCGGGAGCGCTGCACTGAGGGGTTTCAGTACTGAGGGATGCTGCACAGAGTGGTGTCAGGACTGAGGGAGTGCTGCACTGAGGGGGTCAGTGCTGAGGTGTGGTCAGCACTGAGGGGTGGGTCAGCAATGACGGGGGGTCAGCACAGAGGGATGTCAGCACTGATTGAATGCTGCACTGAGGGAGTGCTGTACAGAGGGGTCAGCACTGATGGAGTGCTGTACAGACGGCCGCTAACATTTAAGGGAGGTCAGCACTGACTGGGTCAGTACTGAGGGAGTACTACACTGAGGGATTGGTGCACTGAGGGGGCGTCAGCACAGAGTGGGTCATCACCAAGGGCGTGCTGCACTGAAGGAGTGATGCACTGAGAGAGCTCTGCACTGAGGGAGAGCTTCACTTACAAATTGCTGCTCTGAGCGGGATCAGCACTGAGGGCCGGTCATCACTGAGGCAGTGCATCGCTGAGGCAGTGCATCGCTGAGAGAGTGCAGTGCTGAGGGAGCGCAGTGCTGAGGGAGCACAGCACTGATGGAGGGCAGTGTTGAGGGAGCGCAGTGTTGAGGGAGCGCGGTGCTGAGAAAGGTCAGCACTAAAGCGGGTCAGCACTGAGGGAGTGCTGCACTGAGGACGGCCAGCACTGAAGGGAGGTCAGCATTGATGGGGTAAGTACTGAGGGAGTGCTGCACTGAGGGGCGTCAGCACTGAGGGAGAGCTTCACTGAGTGGTGACAGCCGTGAGGGTGCATTGCACTGTTGGAGGACCAGTGCTGTGAGACTGTCCGAAGGTCAGTATTGAGGAAGTGGCACACTGAGGAGGGTCAGCACTGATGGAGTGCTGCACCGAGGGGGGTGGGGTCAGCACTGAGGGGATTCAGCATTGATTGGGGTCAGCACAAAGGGAGTGCTGCACAGAGGGATTGCAGCACAGAGGGATTGCTGCACAGAGGGGTGTCAGCAATGAGTGAGTGCTGTACAGAGGGGTCAGCACTGATGGAGTGCTGTACAGACGGCGGCTAGCATTTAAGGGAGGTCAGCACTGACTGGGTCAGTACTGAGGGAGTGCTACACTGAGGGATTGCTGCACTGAGGGGGCGTCAGCACTGAGTGGGTCATCACCAAGGGCGTGCTGCACTGAAGGAGTGATGCACTGAGGTAGTGTTGGACAGAGTAGGGTCAGACTTAGAGGGGTCAGCACTGTAGGTGGTCAGCACTGAAGAGAGGCCAGCACTGACGGGGTCAGTACTGCCGAAGTGATGCACTGAGGGAGCGCTGTACAGAGGGGGATCAGCACTGAGGCCGGCCAGCACTGAAAGGAGGTCAGCACTGAGTGGGGTAAGAACTGAGGGAGTGCTGCATTGAGGGCGGCCAGCAGTGAAGGGTAGATAGCACGGAGGGAGTGCTGCACGGAGGGAGTGCTGCACGGAGTGGGTGCTGCACAGAGCGGGTGCTGCACGGAGGGGCTGCTGCACTGAGGGCATGCTGCACTGAGGGAGTGCTGCACGGAGGGAGTGCTGCAAGGAGGGAGTGCTGCACTGAGGGGTGTCAGCACTGAGGGGTGTCAGCACTGAGGGGTGTCTGCACTGCCGGAATGCTGCACTGTCGGAGCTGCACTGAAGGGGGTCATCATTGAGTGGGGGGTCTGCATTGAGTGGGGTCAGCACGGAGGGAGTGCAGCACTGAGGGCGGCTAGCACTGAAGGGAGGTCAGCACTGACGGTTAGATACTGAGGGAGTGCTGCACAGTGGTGGGTCAACACTGAGGGAGTGTTGCACAGAGTGGGGTCAGCACTGAG
>NW_025965712.1:33525-33608 GCF_021869965.1 Rhincodon typus | reverse complement strand
GAGTGCTGCACAGAGTGGGGTCAGCACTGCGGTGGTCCTGCACTGAGGGGCGTCAGCACAGAGGGGGGTCAGTACTGAGGGAG
>NW_025965712.1:32682-33425 GCF_021869965.1 Rhincodon typus | reverse complement strand
TGCTGCACTGAGGGGGTCAGTACTGAGGTGTGGTCAGCACTGAGGGGTGGGTCAGCAATGACGGGGGGTCAGCACAGAGGGATGTCAGCACTGATTGAATGCTGCACTGAGGGAGTGCTGTACAGAGGGGTCAGCACTGATGGAGTGCTGTACAGACGGCCGCTAACATTTAAGGGAGGTCAGCACTGACTGGGTCAGCACTGAGGGAGTACTACACTGAGGGATTGCTGCACTGAGGGGGCGTCAGCACAGAGTGGGTCATCACCAAGGGCGTGCTGCACTGAAGGAGTGATGCACTGAGAGAGTTCTGCACTGAGGGAGAGCGTCACTTACAAAGTGCTGCTCTGAGCGGGATCAGCACTGAGGGCCGGTCATCACTGAGGCAGTGCATCGCTGAGGCAGTGCATCGCTGAGAGAGTGCAGTGCTGAGGGAGCGCAGTGCTGAGGGAGCACAGCACTGATGGAACACAGTGTTGAGGGAGCGCAGTGTTGAGGGAGCGCGGTGCTGAGAAAGGTCAGCACTAAAGCGGGTCAGCCATGAGGGAGTGCTGCACTGAGGACGGCCAGCACTGAAGGGAGGTCAGCACTGATGGGGTAAGTACTGAGGGAGTGCTGCACTGAGGGGCGTCAGCACTGAGGGAGAGCTTCACTGAGTGGTGACAGCCGTGAGGGTGCATTGCACTGTTGGAGGACCAGTGCTGTGAGACTGTCCGAAGGTCAGTATTGAGGAAGTGGCACACTGA
>NW_025965712.1:30275-32582 GCF_021869965.1 Rhincodon typus | reverse complement strand
GTGCTGCACAGAGGGGTGTCAGCAATGAGTGAGTGCTGTACAGAGGGATCAGCACTGATGGAGTGCTGTACAGACGGCGGCTAGCATTTAAGGGAGGTCAGCACTGACTGGGTCAGTACTGAGGGAGTGCTACACTGAGGGATTGCTGCACTGAGGGGGCGTCAGCACTGAGTGGGTCATCACCAAGGGCGTGCTGCACTGAAGGAGTGATGCACTGAGGTAGTGTTGGACAGAGTAGGGTCAGACTTAGAGGGGTCAGCACTGTAGGTGGTCAGCACTGAAGAGAGGCCAGCACTGACGGGGTCAGTACTGCCGAAGTGATGCACTGAGGGAGCGCTGTACAGAGGGGGATCAGCACTGAGGCCGGCCAGCACTGAAAGGAGGTCAGCACTGAGTGGGGTAAGAACTGAGGGACTGCTGCATTGAGGGCGGCCAGCAGTGAAGGGAAGATAGCACGGAGGGAGTGCTGCACTGAGGGAGTGCAGCACTGAGGGAGTGCTGCACGGAGGGAGTGCTGCACGGAGTGGATGCTGCACGGAGCGGGTGCTGCACGGAGGGGCTGCTGCACTGAGGGAATGCTGCACTGAGGGAGTGCTGCACGGAGGGAGTGCTGCACGGAGGGAGTGCTGCACTGAGGGGTGTCAACGCTGAGGGGTGTCTGCACTGTCGGAATGCTGCACTGTCGGAGTGCTGCACTGAAGGGGGTCATCATTGAGTGGGGGGTCTGCATTGAGTGGGGTCAGCACTGAGGGGTGTCAGCACCTGAGGAGTGCTGTACTGAGGCGGGTGAGCACTGAGTGGGGTTCAGCACTGAAACAGGTCAGCACGGAGGGAGTGCAGCACTGAGGGCGGCTAGCACTGAAGGGAGGTCAGCACTGACGGTTAGATACTGAGGGAGTGCTGCACAGTGGTGGGTCAACACTGAGGGAGTGTTGCACAGAGTGGGGTCAGCACTGAGAGGGGTCAGCACTGAAGAGGATCAGCACTGAGGGAGTGCTGCACTGAGGGAGTGCTGCACTTGTGGTGTGGGGTCAGCCTGAGATTTGGTCAGCACTGATGGGTGGTGTCAGCACTGAAGGAAGAGCTTCACTGAGGGGTGTCAGCCGTGAGGGAGTACGACACTGTTGGAGGGTTAGTGCTGTGAGACTGTCCGAGGGTCAGTATTGAGGAAGTGGGGCACTGAGAGGGGTCAGTGCTGATGGAGTACTGCAGAGTGTGGTCATCACTAAGGGAGTTCGGCACTGGCGAAGTGCTGCACTGAGGGAGTGCAGCACTGAGGGAGCGACAGCACTGAGGGAGTAATCCACTGAGAGGGGTTCAGCACCAAGGGAATCCTGCACTGAGGGAGTGCTGCACTGAGGGGTATCAGCACTGATGGGGGTCAGCACTGAAGGGAGGTCAGCACTGAAGGGACCAGGACTGAGGGAATGCTGTACTGAGGGAGTGCTGCTCTGTGTGGGGGCATCACTGAAGGATTGCTTCACTGTGGGATGTCAGCTGCGAGGGTGCATTGCACGGTTGGAGAGAACTGCTGTGAGACTGTCCGAAGGTCAGTATTGAGGAAGTGGCACACTGAGGGCGGTCAGCACTGAAGGGAAGTCAGCACTTAAGGGAAGTCAGCAGTGTCGGGGACAGAACTGAGGGAGTGCTGCACTGAGAGGGGTCAGCACTGAGGCGGGTCAGCACTGAGGAGGGTCAGCACTGAGGGGGTCAGCACTGAGGGAGTGTTACAGAAAGGGTGGTCAGCCCTGAAGTAGTGCTGTACAGAATGGGGTCAGCACTCAGAAGCGTCAGCACTGAAGGTGGTCAGCACTCAAGGGTGGTCACCTCTAATGGGGTCAGTCCTGAGGGAGTGCTACACTGAAAGAGTGCTACACTGAGGGGTGTCAGCACTGAGGGAGTGCTGTACAGAGGGGTCAGCACTGATGGAGTGCTGTACAGAGGCCGGCCAGCATTGAAGGGAGGTCAGCACTGAATGAGTCAGCACTGAGGGAGTGCAACACTGAGGGATTGCTGCACTGAGGGCGCGTCAGCACTGAGGGGGCGTCAGCACTGAGGTAGTGCTGCAATGAGGGAGAGCTGCACTGAGGGAGGGCTGCACTGAGGGAGGGCTGCACTGAGGGAGGGCTGCTCAGTACTGAGGGCCTCATCACAAAGGGAGTGCTGCACTGAAGGAGTGCAGCACTGAAGGACGGCTGCACTGAGGGCGTGCAGCACAGAGCGGGGGGCGGTCAGCATTGAGGTAGTGCTGGACAAAGTGGGGTCAGCAGTTCGAGAGGTCAGCAATGAAGTGGTCAGCACTGAAGA
>NW_025965712.1:28662-29775 GCF_021869965.1 Rhincodon typus | reverse complement strand
CCTCCCTTCATTGCTGGCCGGCTTCAGTGCAGCACTCCTTTAGTGCTGACTCCGCTCTGTGCAGCACTCCCTCAGTGCTGACCCTCTTTAGTGCTAACCCCCTCAGTGCTGGCCCCCAACTCTGTGCTGCACCCCACTCAGTGAAGCACTCTCTCAGTGCTGACCCCCTGCAGTGCAGCAGCCCCTCAAAGCAGCACTCCCTCAGTGTTGATCCACATCTGTGAAAAACTCCTTCAGTGCTGACCCCACTCAGTGCTGACCCCGCTCAGTGCTGACTCCCCTCTGTGCAGCACTCCCTCTGTGCAGCTCCAGATCAGTGCAGCACTCCCTCCGTGCAGAACTCTCTCAGTGCTGACCCCACTCAGTGCTGAACCCCGTCAGTGCCACACTTCCTCAGTGCTGACCTCCCTCAGTGCTGACCTCCCTCAGTGATGACCTCCCACAGTGCTGACATCCCTGTGTACTGACCCTCTTCAGTGTTGACCCCTATCAGTGCTGACACCCCTCAGTGCAGCACTCCCTCAGTGCTGATCCCGCTCTGTGCAGCACTCCCTCAGTGCTGACCGCACTCAGTGCTGACCCCACTCAGTGCTGACCCTCTCAGTGCTGACCCCAAACTGTGCAGCACTACCTCAGTGCTGCCCCGACTCTGTGATGCAACCCTCTCAGTGCAGCACTCCATCAGTGCAGCAATCCCTCAGTGCTGAACCCGCTCTGTGCAGCACTCCCTCAGTGCTAACCCCCTCAGTGCTGGTGCCCCCCTCAGTGCTAACCCCACTGTGATCTCCTCCCTTCAGTGCTGGCCGCCCTCAGTGCAGCACTTGCTCACTACTGACCCGGTCAGCGCTGACATCCCTTCAGTGCTGACCACTTTCAATGCTGAGCCCTCCAAGTGCTGAACCCACTCTGTCCAGCACTACCTTAGTGCTGGCCCCTTTCAGTGCAGCCCTCCCTCAGTGCTGCCCTCCCTCAGTGCATCACTCCCTCACTGCAGCACACCTTCAGTGCAGCACTCCGTCTTTGCTGATGCCCCCTCAGTGCAGCAATCCATCAGTGTAGCACTCCCTCAGTATAGCTCTCCCTCAGGAATGACCCAATCAATGCTGACCCCCC
>NW_025965712.1:27053-28162 GCF_021869965.1 Rhincodon typus | reverse complement strand
TTTCACTGTTTGTTCAGTTTTTTATGATAATTCCAGGAAGAAAAAAGTATATTTTGCCTTCTAAAATTCTGCATGACTTATCTGTTCTGTTCAGGTGGACATGGTTTACTTGCTAAAACATGAGAGAATGAATTACTTCCTCATGCTTGAAAAATTCTGTTGCAAGAAAACAGAAAGTCACATTTCATTCAGAATCAACAGTGAAACAGTTGGACCACATGAAGATTAGTCCATGTCTAATTGACTAGTGCAGCTCATAGATGATGATCCTCTAATCTGTTTAGTCAATAGATTTCAAGACTGCCAACCCATGCAGGGGATACAGACAAATACTGATGTTCTTTATTCTCCCTTGGTAGAAGTAGAAGCAACTTATCCATCAAGGAAAACTGGCTTATTCACATTCAGTTTTGATCTTGGCGTAAGTCTGGTCCGACAGGAAGTACGGTAATTAGGTTGTGGATTCATCATCAATAATTCAAACAAAGAGATGTCCATTGATGCAATAGCAGCCTTTAAATTCACAACCTCCTGCCAGTGAAATGGAAGGTTGGGTTGTGAATGTGAACAGTTTTAATCATGCTGAGAAGAGATGACAATGATAACAAAGAAGGGACAAGATAACAGAAAATGTACATTTTTTGCAATTCATTCCTTTCTACTTTTTCAAGTTGGTCCACTGCTATCCTTTTAAATGATGATTAATGCCTTGTAGGTATGCTTTGATAGAGAAGATGTCAAAGATGTCACAGATTAATTAAAAGAAATGGATCACAAAAAGGATATAGAAGCATAAAATTGAAAAGCATTGGAGTTAATTTTAACTTATATAAAACCATAATTAGACCACACTTGCACAGTTCAGCTCTCCATACTATAAAGAAGGATAGAGAGACTCTGAAGAAGGTAAAAATATTTACAATGATGGGACAAAAACTGAGAGGTTATGCCTACCAGTAAAGATTGAACAGCAGAGATAGTAGGAACTGCAGATGCTGGAGAATCCGAGACAACAAGGTGCAGGGCTGGATGAACACAGCAGGCCAAACAGCATCAGAGGAGCAGAGAGGCTGACGTTTCGGGCCTAGACCCTTCATCAGAAAAGGGGG
>NW_025965712.1:25622-26553 GCF_021869965.1 Rhincodon typus | reverse complement strand
CTGCACTTGTGTGGTGGGGTCAGACCTGAGAGGTGGTCAGCACTGAGGGGTGGTGTCAGCACTGAAGGGAGGGCTTCACTGAGGGGTGTCAGCCGTGAGGGAGTACGACACTGTTGGAGGATTAGGGCTGTGAGACTGTCCGAGGGTCAGTATTTAGGAAGTGGGGCACTGAGAGGTGTCAGCACTGATGGAATACCGCAGAGTCGGGTCATCACTAAGGGAGTTCTGCACTGGCGAAGTGCTGCACTGAGGGAGTGCAGCACTGAGGGAGCGACAGCACTGAGGGAGTGGGCCTCTGAGGTGTGTCAGCACTGATGAGTGTCAGCACTGAAGGGAGGTCAGCACTGAAGGGAGGTCAGCACTGAAGGGATCAGTCGTGAAGGAATGCTGCACTGAGGGAGTGCTGCTCTGTATGGGGTCATCACTGAGGGAGTGCTTCACTGTGGGGTGTCAGCTGTGAGCGTGCATTGCACTGTTTTGAGGGACAGTGCTGTGAGACTGTCTGAGGGATGTCAGCACTGAGGGAATGCTGCACTGAGGCAGGGCGGCACTGACGGAGGGCGGCACTGAGGGAGGGCGGCACTGAGGGAGGGCTTTACTGAGGGAGTGCTGCACTGAGGGGGGTCAGCATTGATTGGGTCATTCCTGCGGGAGAGCTATACTGAGGGAGTGCTACACTGATGGATTGCTGCACTGAGGAGGCATCAGTAAAGAGGGAGTGCTGCACTGAAGGTGTGCTGCAGTGAGGGAGTGATGCACTGAGGCGTCTCAGCACTGAGGGTGTCATCAGCAAGGGAGTGCTGCACTGAGGGAGGGCTGCACTGAAAGGGGCCAGCACTGAGGTAGTGCTGGACAGAGTGGGTTCAGCACTTGGAGGGGTCAGCATTGAAAGTGGTCAGCACTGAAGGGATGTCAGCGCTGACCGGGTCAG
>NW_025965712.1:24179-25122 GCF_021869965.1 Rhincodon typus | reverse complement strand
GGGAGTGCTGTACACAGGGGGATCAGCACTGAGGGAGTGCTGCGCTGCAGTCAGCCAGCACTGAAAGGAGGTCAGCACTGACGGGGTGAGTACTGAGGGAGTTGCTGCACTGAGGGGGGTCATTACTGGGGGTGGGGGGGGTCACAACTGAAAGGGGTCCAGCATTGAGGGTCTTAAACACTGAAGAGGGTCAGCACTGAGGGAGTGCTGCACAGAGCGGGGTCAACAATGAGTGAGTGCTGGACTGAGGGCAACGAGCACTGAAGGGAGGTTAGCACTGAAGGAGTGCTGCACTGAGGGAGTGCTGCACTGAGGGTCGTCCAGCACTGTGGGCGGTCCAGCACTGTCGGGGGTCCACCACTGAAGGGGTGCTGCATTAAGGAAGTGCTGCACTTGTGTGGTGGGGTCAGACCTGAGAGGTGGTCAGCACTGAGGGGTGGAGTCAGCACTGAAGGGAGGGATTCACTGAGGGGTGTCAGCCGTGAGGGAGTACGACACTGTTGGAGGATTAGTGCTGTGAGACTGTCCGAGGGTCAGTATTTAGGAAGTGGGGCACTGAGAGGTGTCAGCACTGATGGACTACTGCAGAGTCGGGTCATCGCTAAGGGAGTTCTGGACTGGCGAAGTGCTGCACTGAGGGAGTGCAGCACTGAGGGAGCGACAGCACAGAGGGAGTGGGCCTCTGAGGGGTGTCAGCACTGATGGGTGTCAGCACTGAAGGGAGGTCAGCGCTGAAGGGAGGTCAGCACTGAAGGGATCAGTAGTGAGGGAATGCTGCACTGAGGGAGTGCTGCTCTGTATGGGGTCATCACTGAGGGAGTGCTTCACTGTGGGGTGTCAGCTGTGAGCGTGCATTGCACTGTTTTGAGGGACAGTGCTGTGAGACTGCCTCAGTGCAGCATTCCCTCAGTGCTGACATCCCTCAGACAGTCTCACAGCACTG
>NW_025965712.1:21822-23679 GCF_021869965.1 Rhincodon typus | reverse complement strand
GCAGCACTCCCTCAGTACTCATCTTGTCAGTGCTGACTTCCCTTCAGTGCTGGCCGACTTCAGTGCAGCACTCCCTCAGTGCTGATCCCCCTTGTGTACAGCACTCCCTCAGTGCACAACTTCCTCACTACTGACTCTCTCAGTGTTAACCTCCCTTCAGTTCTGACCACCTTCAGTGCTGACCCTTCTTAGTGCAGACCCCACTCTGTCCAGCACTCCCCCATTGCAGCCCTCCCTCAGTGCAGCACTCCCTTGGTGATGACCCCCCTCAGTTCTGAGCCGCCTCAGTGCAGCGCTCCCTCAGTACAGCAATCCCTCAGTACTCACCCGGTCAGTGCTGACCTCCCTTCATTGCTGGCCGGCTTCAGTTCAGCACTCCTTTAGTGCTGACTCCGCTCTGTGCAGCACTCCCTCAGTGCTGACCCTCTTTAGTGCTAACCCCCTCAGTGCTGGCCCCCAACTCTGTGCTGCACCCCACTCAGTGAATCACTTCCTCAGTGCTGACCCCCTGCAGTGCAGCAGCCCCTCAAAGCAGCACTCCCTCAGTGTTGATCCACATCTGTTAAACACTACTTCAGTGCTGACCCCACTCAGTGCTGACCCCGCTCAGTGCTGACCCCAAACTGTGTAGCACTACCTCAGTGCTGCCCCCGACTCCGTGATGCAACCTTCTCAGTGCAGCACTCCATCAGTGCAGCAATCCCTCAGTGCTGAACCCGCTCTGCGCAGCGCTCCCTCAGTGCTAACCCCCTCAGTGCTGGCGCCACCCTCAGTGCTAACCCCACTGTGATCTCCTCCCTTCAGTGCTGGCCGCCCTCAGTGCAGCACTTGCTCACTGCTGACCCGGTCAGCGCTGACATCCCTTCAGTGCTGACCACTTTCAATGCTGACCCCTCCACGTGCTGAACCCACTCTGTCCAGCACTACCTCAGTGCTGGCCCCTTTCAGTGCAGCCCTCCCTCAGTGCAGCCCTCCCTCAGTGCAGCACTCCCTTGGTGATGACACCCTCAGTGCTGAGACGCCTCAGTGCATGACTCCCTCACTGCAGCACACCTTCAGTGCAGCACTCCCTCTTTGCTGATGCCCCCTCAGTGCAGCAATCCATCAGTGTAGCACTCCCTCAGTATAGCTCTCCCTCAGGAATGACCCAATCAATGCTGACCCCCCTCAGTGCAGCAACTCCATCAGTGCAGCACTCCCTCAGTGCAGCACTCCCTCAGTGCAGCCCTCCCTCAGTGCCGCCCTCCCTCAGTGCCGCCCTCCGTCAGTGCCGCCCTGCCTCAGTGCAGCATTCCCTCAGTGCTGACATCCCTCAGACAGTCTCACAGCACTGTCCCTCAAAACAGTGCAATGCACGCTCACAGCTGACACCCCACAGTGAAGCACTCCCTCAGTGATGACCCCATACAGGGCAGCACTCCCTCAGTGCAGCATTCCCTCACTACTGATCCCTTCAGTGCTGACCTCCCTTCAGTGCTGACCCCAAACTGTGCAGCACTACCTCAGTGCTGACACCCATCAGTGCTGACACCCCTCAGAGGCCCACTCCCTCAGTGCTGTCGCTCCCTCAGTGCTGCACTCCCTCAGTGCAGCAATTCGCCAGTCCAGAACTCCCTTAGTGATGACCCGACTCTGCAGTACTCCATCAGTGCTGACACCTCTCAGTGCCCCACTTCCTAAATACTGACCCTCGGACAGTCTCACAGCACTAATCCTCCAACAGTGTCGTACTCCCTCACGGCTGACACCCCTCAGTGCTGACACCAAACCTCAGTGCTGACCACCTCTCAGGTCTGACCCCACCACACAAGTGCAGAACTTCCTTAATGCAGCACCCCTTCAGTGGTGGACCCCCCA
>NW_025965712.1:20531-21722 GCF_021869965.1 Rhincodon typus | reverse complement strand
CACCTTCAGTGCTGACCCCTCTTAGTGCAGACCCCACTCTGTCCAGCACTCCCTCAGTGCGGCCCTCCCTCAGTGCAGCACTCCTTTGGTAATGACCCCACTCAGTTCTGAGCCGCCTCAGTGAAGCACTCCCTCAGTGCAGCACTCCCTCAGTGCTGACCCCTCTCCGTGCTGATCCCCCTCAGTGCTGACTCCGCTCAGTGCAGCAACTCCCTTAGTGCAGCACTCCCTCAGTGCCGCCCTCCCTCAGTGCCACCCTGCCTCAGTGTAGCATTCTCTCAGTGCTGACATCCCTCAGACAGTCTCACAGCACTGACCCTCTCACAGACCCTCACAGCTGACACCCCACAGTGAAGCACTCCCTCTGTGTTGACCCCACTCAGAGCAGCACTCCCTCAGTGCAACATTCCCTCAGTACTGATCCCGTCAGTGCTGACCTCCATTCAGTGCTGACCTCGCTTCAGTGCTGACTCCCATCAGTGCTGACACCCCTCAGTACAGCACTCCCTCAGTGCAGCACTCCTTTAGTGCTCATTCCCTTCAGTGCTGTTCGCCCTCAGTGCAGTACTCCCTCAGTGCTGACCTCCCTTCAGAGCTGGCCGGCTTCAATGCAGCACTCCCTCAGTGCTGACCCGCTTCAGTAATAACCCCCGCATTGCTGCCCCGCTCCCCTCAGTGCTGGACCCCCCGTCAGTGAAGCACTTCCTCAGTGCAGCACTCCCTCAGTGCTAACCTCCCTTCAGTGCTGGCCACCCTCAGTGCTGCACTCCCTAAGTGCTGACCCCACTGAGTGCAACAGCGTCTCAGTGCTGACCCCGGTCTGCGCAAATCTCTCTCAATGCTGACCCCCCTCACTGCTGACCTCCCTTCAGTGCTGGCCGGCTTCAGTGCTGAACACCCTCTGTACGGCACTCCCTCAGTGCACCACTTCCTCACCACTGACTCTGTCAGTGCTGACCTCCCTTCAGAGCTGACCTTTCTTCAGTGCTGACCACTTCATTGCTGACCTCTCGAACTGCTGACCCCACTTTGTCCAGCACTACCTCAATGCTGACCGCCCCCTGCTCTGTGCTGCACGCCCTCAGTGCAGCCGTCCTTCAGTGCTGCACTCCTTCAGTGCAGCACTCCCTTGGTGATGAGCCCCTCAGTACTGAGCAGCCCTCCCTCAGTGCAGCCCTCCCTCAGTGCAGC
>NW_025965712.1:18580-20431 GCF_021869965.1 Rhincodon typus | reverse complement strand
CCCTCATTGCAGCACGACCTCAGTGCTGACGCCCCCTCAGTGCTGACGCGCCCTCAGTGCAGCAATCCCTCAGTGTTGCACTCCCTCAGTACTGACTCATTCAGTGCTGACCTCCCTTCAATGCTGGCCGGCCTCTGTACAGCACTCCATCAGTGCTGACCCCTCTGTACAGCACTCCCTCAGTGCTGACACCCCTCAGTGTAGCACTCTTTCAGTGTAGCACTCCCTCAGGACTGACCCCATTAGAGCTGACCACCCTTGAGTGCTGACCACCTTCAGTGCTGACGCTTCTGAGTGCTGACCCCATTCTGTACAGCACTACTTCAGGGCTGACCACCCTCTCTGCAACACTCCCTCAGTGCTGACCCCCTCAGTGCTGACCCTCCTCAGTGCTGACCCGCCTCAGCGCTGACCCCTCTCAGTGCAGCACTCCCTCAGTTCTGTCCCCGACAGTGCTGACTTCCCTTAAGTGCTGACTTCCCTTCAGTGCTGACCGCCCTCGGTGTGCCACTTCCTCAATACTGACCTTCGGACAGTCTCACAGCAGTTCTCTCCAACCGTGCAATGCACCCTCGCAGCTGACATCCCACAGTGAAGCACTCCCTCAGTGATGACCCCACACAGAGCAGCACTCCCTCAGTACAGCAGTCCCTCAGTACTGGTCCCTTCAGTGCTAACCTCCCTTCAGTGCTGACCCCCATCAGTGCTGATACCCCTCAGTGCAGCACTCCCTCAGTGCAGGACTCCCTTGGTGCTGAACCCCTCTCAGTGGATTACTCCCTCAGTGCTGTCGCTCCCTCAGTGCTGCACTCCCTCAGTGCAGCACTTCGCCAGTGCCGAACTCCCTTAGTGATGACCACACTCTGCAGTACTCCATCAGCGCTGACCCCTCTCAGTGCCCCACTTCCTCAATACTGACCCTCGGACAGTCTCACAGCACTAACCTTCCAACAGTGTCGTACTCCCTCACGGCTGACACCCCTCAGTGAAGCTCTTCCTTCAGTGCTGACACCACCCATCAGTGCTGACCAACTCTCAGGCTGACCCGACCCCACAAGTGCAGCACTCCCTCAGTACAGCACTCCCTCAGTGCTGATCCTCTTCAGTGCTGACCCCTCTGAGTGCTGACCGCACTCTGTGCAACACTCCCTCAATGTTGACCCACCACTTTGCAGCACTCCCTCAGTATCTAACCGTCAGTGCTGACCTCCCTTCAGTGCTAGCCGCCCTCAGTGCTGCACTCCCTCAGTGCTGACCTGCTTCAGTGCTGACCCCGCTCAGTGTAGCACTCCCTCAGTGCAGCACTCCCTCAGTGCAGAACCCAACTCAGTGCTCACCCCCTCAGTACAGCACTCCTCAGGTGCTGACACCCCTCAGTGCTGACCCCACTCAATGCAGACCCCCCACTCAATGATGACCCCTTCAGTGCAGCACTCCGACAGTGCAGCATTCCGACAGTGCAGACACCCCTCAGTGCTGACACCCCTCAGTGCAGCACTCCCTCCGTGCAGCACTCCCTCCGTGCAGCACTCCCTCAGTGCAGCATTCCCTCAGTGCAGCAGCCCCTCCGTGCAGCACCCGCTCCGTGCAGCACCCACTCCGTGCAGCACTCCCTCCGTGCAGCACTCCCTCAGTGCTGCACTCCCTCAGTGCAGCACTCCCTCCGTGCTATCTTCCCTTCACTGCTGGCCGCCCTCAATGCAGCATTCCCTCAGTTCTTACCCCACTCAGTGCTGACCTCCTTTCAGTGCTGGCCGGCCTCAGTGCTGATCCCCCTCTGTACAGCGCTCCCTCAGTGCATCACTTCGGCACTACTGACCCCGTCAGTGCTGGCCTCCCTTCAGTGCTGAC
>NW_025965712.1:15809-18080 GCF_021869965.1 Rhincodon typus | reverse complement strand
TCCCTCAGTACAGCATTCCCTCAGTACTGGTCCCTTCAGTGCTGACCCCCATCAGTGCTGATACCCCTCAGTGCAGGACTCCCTTGGTGCTGAACCCCTCTCAGTGGATTACTCCCTCAGTGCTGTCGCCCCCTCAGTGCTGCACTCCCTCAGTGCAGCACTTCGCCAGTGCCGAACTCCGTTAGTGATGACCACACTCTGCAGTACTCCATCAGCGCTGACCCCTCTCAGTGCCCCACTTCCTCAATACTGACCCTCGGACAGTCTCACAGCACTAACCCTCCAACAGTGTCGTACTCCCTCACGGCTGACACCCCTCAGTGAAGCTGTTCCTTCAGTGCTGACACCATCCATCAGTGCTGACCAACTCTCAGGCTGACCCGACCCCACAATTGCAGCCCTCCCTCAGTGCTGATCCTCTTCAGTGCTGACCCCTCTCAGTGCTGACCCCACTCTGTGCAACACTACCTCAGTGTTGACCCACCACTGTGCAGCACTCCCTCAGTATCTAACCGTCAGTGCTGACCTCCCTTCAGTGCTAGCCGCCCTCAGTGCTGCACTCCCTCAGTGCTGACCTGCTTCAGTGCTGACCCCGCTCAGTGCTGCACTCCCTCAGTGCAGCACTCCCTCAGTGCAGAACCCCACTCAGTGCTCACCCCCCTCAGTACAGCACTCTTCAGGTGCTGACACCCCTCAGTGCTGACCCCACTCAATGCAGACTCCCCACTCAATGATGACCCCCTTCAGTGCAGCACTCCCTCCGTGCAGCACTCCCTCAGTGCAGCATTCCCTCAGTGCAGCAGCCCCTCCGTGCAGCACCCGCTCCGTACAGCACCCACTCCGTGCAGCACTCCCTCCGTTCAGCGCTCCCTCAGTGCTGCACTCCCTCAGTGCAGCACTCCCTCCGTGCTATCTTCCCTTCACTGCTGGCCGCCCTCACTGCAGCACTCCCTCAGTTCTTACCCCACTCAGTGCTGACCTCCTTTCAGTGCTGGCCGGCCTCAGTGCTGATCCCCCTCTGTACAGCGCTCCCTCAGTGCATCACTTCGGCACTACTGACCCCGTCAGTGCTGGCCTCCCTTCAGTGCTGACCACCTACAGCGCTGACCCCTCTAAGTCTGACCCTACTCTGTCCAGCACTCCCTCAGTACATCACTCCTTCAGTGCAGCACGCCCTTGGTGATGACCCACTCAGTGCTGACGCCCCCTCAGTGCAGCAATCCCTCAGTGTAGCACTCCCTCAGTACTGACCCAGTCAGTGCTGACCTCCCTTAAATGCTAGCCGCCGTCTGTACAGCACTCCTTCAGTGCTGACCCCTCTGTACAGCACTCACTCATTGCTGACACCCCTCTGTGCAGCAATCCCTCTGTGCTGCAATCCCTCTGTGCAGCACTCCCTCTGTGCTGACCCCAATCAATGCTGAATCCCCTCAGTGCTGACCCCACCCACCTCGGTGCAGCACTCCCTCAATGCTGACCCTCCTCACTGTGCCACTTCCTCAATACTGACCTTCGGACAGTCTCACAGTACTGGTCCTCCAACAGTGCAATGCACCCTCACGGCTGTCACCACTCAGTGAAGCTCTCCCTCAGTGCTGACGCCCCTCAGTGCAGCACTCCCTCAGTACTTACCCCATCAGTGCTGACCTCCCTTCAGTGCTGGCCGTCCTCAGTGCAGCACTCCCTCAGTGCTGACCCGCTTTAGTGCTGACCTTTCTCAGCACCGCGCTCCCTCAACACTGCGCTCCCTCAACACTGCGCTCCATCAGTGCTGTGCTCCCTCAGCACTGCACTCTCTCAGCGATGCACTGACTCAGCGATGCACTGCCTCAGTGATGACCGGCCCTCAGTGCTGATCCCGCTCAGAGCAGCACTTTGTAAGTGAAGCTCTCCCTCAGTGCAGAACTCTCTCAGTGCATCACTCCTTCAGTGCAGCACGCCCTTGGTGATGACCCACTCAGTGCTGACGCCCCCTCAGTGCAGCAATCCCTCAGTGTAGCACTCCCTCAGTACTGACCCAGTCAGTGCTGACCTCCCTTAAATGCTAGCGGCCGTCTGTACAGCACTCCATCAGTGCTGACCCCTCTGTACAGCACTCCCTCAGTGCAGCATTCAATCAGTGCTGACATCCCTCTGTGCTGACCCCCCGTCATTGCTGACCCACCCCTCAGTGCTGACCACACCTCAGTACTGACCCCCTCAGTGCAGCATCCCTCAGTCCTGACACCACTCTGTGCAGCATCCCTCACGACTGAAACCCCTCAGTGCAGC
>NW_025965712.1:12763-15309 GCF_021869965.1 Rhincodon typus | reverse complement strand
TTGAGTGGGGGGTCTGCATTGAGTGGGGTCAGCACTGAGGGGTGTCAGCACCTGAGGAGTGCTGTACTGTGGGGGGTGAGCACTGAGTGGGGTTCTGCACTGAGGGAGTGCTGCACTGAGGGGGTGCTACACTGAGCGGGGTCAGCACTGAAGCAGGTCAGCACTGAGGGAGTGCAGCACTGAGGGCGGCGAGCACTGAAGGGAGGTCAGCACTGACGGTTAGATACTGAGGGAGTGCTGCAAAGTGGTGGGTCAACACTGAGGGAGTGTTGCACAGAGTGGGGTCAGCACTGAGAGGGGTCAGCACTGAAGAGGATCAGCACTGAGGGAGTGCTGAACTGAGGGAGTGCTGCACTTGTGGGGTCGGGTCAGCCTGAGAGTTGGTCAGCACTGATGGGTGGTGTCAGCACTGAAGGAAGAGCTTCACTGAGGGGTGTCAGCCGTGAGGGAGTACGACACTGTTAGAGGGTTAGTGCTGTGAGACTGTCCGAGGGTCAGTATTGAGGAAGTGGGGCACTGAGAGGGGTCAGCGCTGATGGAGTACTGCAGAGTGTGGTCATCACTAAGGGAGTTCGGCACTGGCGAAGTGCTGCACTGAGGGAGTGCAGCACTGAGGGAGCGACAGCACTGAGGGAGTAATCCACTGAGAGGGGTTCAGCACCAAGGGAGTCCTGTACTGAGGGAGTGCTGCACTGAGGGGTATCAGCACTGATGGGGGTCAGCACTGAAGGGAGGTCAGCACTGAAGGGACCAGTACTGAGGGAATGCTGTACTGAGGGAGTGCTGCTCTGTGTGGGGTCATCATTGAGGGAGTGATTCACTGTGGGATGTCAGCTGCGAGGGTGCATTGCACGGTTGGAGAGAACTGCTGTGAGACTGTCCGAAGGTCAGTATTAAGGAAGTGGCACACCGAGGGCGATCAGCACTGAGGGAAGTCAGCACTTAAGGGAAGTCAGCACTGTCGGGGACAGAACTGAGGGAGTGCTGCACTGAGAGGGGTCAGCGCTGAGGCGGGTCAGCACTGAGGAGGGTCAGCACTGAGGGGGTCAGCACTGAGGGAGTGTTGCAGAGAGGGTGGTCAGCCCTGAAGTAGTGCTGTACAGAATGGGGTCAGCACTCAGAAGAGTCAGCACTGAAGGTGGTCAGCACTCAAGGGTGGTCAGCTCTAATGGGGTCAGCCCTGAGGGAGTGCTACACTGAAAGAGTGCTACACTGAGGGGTGTCAGCACTGAGGGAGTGCTGTACAGAGGGGTCAGCACTGATGGAGTGCTGTACAGAGGCCGGCCAGCATTGAAGGGAGGTCAGCACTGAATGAGTCAGTACTGAGGGAGTGCAACACTGAGGGATTGCTGCACTGAGGGCGCGTCAGCACTGAGGGGGCGTCAGCACTGAGGGGGCGTCAGCACTGAGGTCGTGCTGCAATGAGGGAGAGCTGCACTGAGGGAGGGCTGCACTGAGGGAGGGCTGCACTGAGGGAGGGCTGCTCAGTACTGAGGGGCTCATCACCAAGGGAGTGCTGCACTGAAGGAGTGCAGCACTGAAGGACGGCTGCACTGAGGGCGTGCAGCACAGAGCAGGGGGCGGTCAGCATTGAGGTAGTGCTGGACAAAGTGGGGTCAGCAGTTCGAGAGGTCAGCAATGAAGTGGTCAGCACTGAAGAAAGGTCAGCTCTGAAGTGAGGTCAGCACTGACAGAGTCAGTGGTGAGGAAGTGGTGCACTGAGGGAGTGCCGTACAGAGGGGGTTCAGCACTGAAGCCGGCCAGCACTGAAGGGAGGTCAGCAGTGAGGGGTGTCAGCATTGAGAGAGATTTGCGCAGACCGGGGTCAGCACTGAGACGCTGTTGCACTCAGTGGGGTCAGCACTTAGGGAGTGCTGCACTGAGAGTGGCCAGCACTGAAGGGAGGTTAGCACTGAGGGAGTGCTGCACTGAGGAAGTGCTTCACTGACGGGGGGTCCAGCACTGAGGGGAGCGGGGCAGCACTGCGGGGGTTATTACTGAAGCGGGTCAGCACTGAGGGAGTGCTGCATTGAAGCCGGCCAGCTCTGAAGGGAGGTCAGCACTGAGGGAGTACTGCACTGAGGGCGAACAGCACTGAAGGCAATGCGCCCTGAGGGAGTGCTGCACTGAGGGAGTGCTGTACTGAGGGGTGTCAGCACTGATGGGAGTCAGCACTGAAGAGAGGTCAGCACTGAATGGAGGTCAGCACTGAAGGGATCAGTACTGAGGGAATGTTGCACTGAGGGAGTGCTGCTCTGAGTGGGGTCAACACAGAGGGAGTGCTTCACTGTGGGGTGTCAGCTGTGAGGGTCTGTGAGAGGGTCAGTGCTGTGAGACTGTCTGAGGGATGTCAGCACTGAGGGAATGCTACACTGAGGCAGGGTGGCACTGAGGGAGGGCGGCACTGAGGGAGTGCTGCACGAAGGGAGTTGCTGCACTGAGCGGGGTCAGCACTGAGGGGGATCAGCACGGAGAGGGGTCAGCACTGAGGGAGTGCTGCACTGAGGGAGTGCTTCACTGACGGGGGCGCCAGCACTGAGGGGAGG
>NW_025965712.1:10150-12263 GCF_021869965.1 Rhincodon typus | reverse complement strand
GCACTGATGGGTGGTGTCAGCACTGAAGGAAGAGCTTCACTGAGGGGTGTCAGCCATGAGGGAGTACGACACTGTTGGAGGGTTAGTCCTGTGAGACTGTCCGAGGGTCAGTATTGAGGAAGTGGAGCACAGAGAGGGGTCAGCGCTGATGGAGTACTGCACAGTGTGGTCATCACTAAGGGAGTTCGGCACTGGCGAAGTGCTGCACTGAGGGAGTGCAGCACTGAGGGAGCGACAGCACTGAGTGAGTAATCCACTGAGAGGGGTTCAGCACCAAGGGAGTCCTGCACTGAGGGAGTGCTGCACTGAGGGGTATCAGCACTGATGGGGGTCAGCACTGAAGGGAGGTCAGCACTGAAGGGACCAGTACTGAGGGAATGCTGTACTGAGGCAGTGCTGCTCTGTGTGGGGTCATCACTGTGGGAGTGCTTCACTGTGGGATGTCAGCTGCGAGGGTGCATTGCACGGTTGGAGAGAACTGCTGTGACACTGTCCGAAGGTCAGTATTGAGGAAGTGGCACAGCGAGGGCGGTCAGCACTGAAGGGAAGTCGGCACTTAAGTGAAGTCAGCACTGTCGGGGACAGAACTGAGGGAGTGCTGCACTGAGAGGGGTCAGCACTGAGGCGGGTCAGCACTGAGGAGGGTCAGCACTGAGGGGGTCAGCACTGAGGGAGTGTTGCAGAGAGGGTGGTCAGCCCTGAAGTAGTGCTGTACAGAATGGGGTCAGCACTCAGAAGCGTCAGCACTGAAGGTGGTCAGCACTCAAGGCTGGTCAGCTCTAATGGGGTCAGTCCTGAGGGAGTGCTACACTGAAAGAGTGCTACATTGAGGGGTGTCAGCACTGAGGGAGTGCTGTACAGAGGCCGGCCAGCATTGAAGGGAGGTCAGCACTGAATGAGTCAGTACTGAGGGAGTGCAACACTGAGGGATTGCTGCACTGAGGGCGCGTCAGCACTGAGGGGGCGTCAGCACTGAGGTCGTGCTGCAATGAGGGAGAGCTGCACTGAGGGAGGGCTGCTCAGTACTGAGGGGCTCATCACCAAGGGAGTGCTGCACTGAAGGAGTGCAGCACTGAAGGACGGCTGCACTGAGGGCGTGCAGCACAGAGCAGGGGGTGGTCAGCATTGAGGTAGTGCTGGACAAAGTGGGGTCAGCAGTTCGAGCGGTCAGCAATGAAGTGGTCAGCACTGAAGAAAGGTCAGCTCTGAAGGGAGGTCAGCACTGACAGAGTCAGTGGTGAGGAAGTGGTGCACTGAAGGAGTGCCATACAGAGGGGGTTCAGCACTGCAGCCGGCCAGCACTGAAGGGAGGTCAGCAGTGAGGGGGGTCAGCATTGAGAGAGATTTGCGCAGACCGGGGTCAGCACTGAGACGCTGTTGCACTCAGTGCGGTCAGCACTTAGGGAGTGCTGCACTGAGGGTGGCCAGCACTGAAGGGAGGTTAGCACTGAGGGAGTGCTGCACTGAGGAAGTGCTTCACTGACGGGGGGTCCAGCACTGAGGGGAGCGGGGCAGCAATGCGGGGGTTGTTACTGAAGCGGGTCAGCACTGAGGGAGTGCTGCATTGAAGCCGGCCAGCTCTGAAGGGAGGTCAGCACTGAGGGAGTACTGAACTGAGGGCGAACAGCACTGAAGGGAATGAGCACTGAGGGAGTGCTGCACTGAGGGAGTGCTGTACTGAGGGGTGTCAGCACTGCTGGGAGTCAGCACTGAAGCGAGGTCAGCACTGAAGGGATCAGTACTGAGGGAATGTTGCACTGAGGGAGTGCTGCTCTGAGTGGGGTCAACACAGAGGGAGTGCTTCACTGTGGGGTGTCAGCTGTGAGGGTCTGTGAGAGGGTCAGTGCTGTGAGACTGTCTGAGGGATGCCAGCACTGAGGGAATGCTACACTGAGGCAGGGTGGCACTGAGGGAGGGCGGCACTGAGGGAGTGCTGCACTAAGGGAGTTGCTGCACTGAGCGGGGTCAGCACTGAGGGGGATCAGCACGGAGAGGGGTCAGCACTGAGGGAGTGCTGCACTGAGGGAGTGCTTCACTGACGGGGGCGCCAGCACTGAGGGGAGGGTGCAGCACTGAGGGGGTTATTACTGAAGAGGGTCAGCACTGAGGGAGT
>NW_025965712.1:9564-10050 GCF_021869965.1 Rhincodon typus | reverse complement strand
AGCACTGAGGGAATGCTGCACTGAGGGAGTGTTGCACTGAGGGAGGTACAGCACTTTGTGGGGTCGAGCACTGTGGGGGTTCCAGCACTGAGGGGTTTCCAGTACTGAGGGGGATCAGTACTGAGGGAATGTTGCACTGAGGGAGTGCTGCTCTGTTTGGGGTCATCACTGAGGGAGTGCTTCACTGTTGGGTGTCAGCTGTGAGGGTCTGCGGGAGGGTCAGTGCTGTGAGACTGTCTGAGGGATGTCAGCACTGAGTGAATGCTGCACTGAGGCAGGGCGGCACTGACGGCGGGCGGCACTGAGGGAGGGCGGCACTGAGGGATTGCTACACTGAGGGAGGGCTGCACTGAGGGAGGGCTTCACAGAGGGAGTGCTGCACTGAGGGAGTTGCTGCACTGAGGGGTGTCAGCACAGAGGTGGGGTCAGAACGGAGTGGGGTCAGCACTGAGGCAGCGCTGGACAGATGTGGATCAACACTGAGGG
>NW_025965712.1:6915-9064 GCF_021869965.1 Rhincodon typus | reverse complement strand
AGCACTCCCCCATTGCAGCCCTCCCTCAGTGCAGCACTCCCTTGGTGATGACCCCCCTCAGTTCTGAGACGCCTCAGTGCAGCGCTCCCTCAGTACAGCAATCCCTCAGTACTCACCCGGTCAGTGCTGACCTCCCTTCATTGCTGGCCGGCTTCAGTTCAGCACTCCTTTAGTGCTGACTCCGCTCTGTGCAGCACTCCCTCAGTGCTGACCCTCTTTAGTGCTAACCCCCTCAGTGCTGGCCCCCAACTCTGTGCTGCACCCCACTCAGTGAAGCACTCCCTCAGTGCTGACCCCCTGCAGTGCAGCAGCCCCTCAAAGCAGCACTCCCTCAGTGTTGATCCACATCTGTGAAACACTCCTTCAGTGCTGACCCAACTCAGTGCTGACCCCGCTCAGTGCTGACCCCAAACTGTGCAGCACTACCTCAGTGCTGCCCCCGACTCCGTGATGCAACCCTCTCAGTGCAGCACTCCATCAGTGCAGCAATACCTCAGCGCTGACCCCTCTCAGTGCAGCACTCCCTCAGTTCTGTCCCCGACAGTGCTGACTTCCCTGAAGTGCTGACTTCCCTTCAGTGCTGACCGCCCTCGGTGTGCCACTTCCTCAATACTGACCTTCGGACAGTCTCACAGCAGTTCTCTCCAACCGTGCAATGCACCCTCGCAGCTGACATCCCACAGTGAAGCACTCCCTCAGTGATGACCCCACACAGAGCAGCACTCCCTCAGTATCTAACCGTCAGTGCTGACCTCCCTTCAGTGCTAGCCGCCCTCAGTGCTGCACTCCCTCAGTGCTGACCTGCTTCAGTGCTGACCCCGCTCAGTGTAGCACTCCCTCAGTGCAGCACTCACTCAGTGCAGAACCCCACTCAGTGCTCACCCGCCTCAGTACAGCACTCCTCAGGTGCTGACACCCCTCAGTGCTGACCCCACTCAATGCAGACCCCCCACTCAATGATGACCCCGTTCAGTGCAGCACTCCGACAGTGCAGCATTCCGACAGTGCAGACACCCCTCAGTGCTGACACCCCTCAGTGCAGCACTCCCTCCGTGCAGCACTCCCTCCGTGCAGCACTCCCTCAGTGCAGCATTCCCTCAGTGCAGCAGCCCCTCCGTGCAGCACCCGCTCCGTGCAGCACCCACTCCGTGCAGCACTCCCTTCATGCAGCACTCCCTCAGTGCTGCACTCCCTCAGTGCTGCACTCCCTCCGTGCTATCTTCCCTTCACTGCTGGCCGCCCTCAATGCAGCACTCCCTCAGTTCTTACCCCACTCAGTGCTGACCTCCTTTCAGTGCTGGCCGGCCTCAGTGCTGATCCCCCTCTGTACAGCGCTCCCTCAGTGCATCACTTCGGCACTACTGACCCCGTCAGTGCTGGCCTCCCTTCAGTGCTGACCACCTACACTGCTGACCCCTCTAAGTCTGACCCTACTCTGTCCAGCACTACCTCAGTGCATCACTCCTTCAGTGCAGCACGCCCTTGGTGATGACCCACTCAGTGCTGACGCCCCCTCAGTGCAGCAATCCCTCAGTCTAGCACTCCCTCAGTACTGACCCAGTCAGTGCTGACCTCCCTTAAATGCTAGCCGCCGTCTGTACAGCACTCCATCAGTGCTGACCCCTCTGTACAGCACTTACTCATTGCTGACACCCCTCTGTGCAGCACTCCCTCTGTGCTGACCCCAATCAATGCTGAATCCCCTCAGTGCTGACCCCACCCGCCTCGGTGCAGCACTCCCTCAGTGCTGACCCTCCTCAGTGTGCCACTTCCTCAATACTGACCTTCGGACAGTCTCACAGCACTGGTCCTCCAACAGTGCAATGCACCCTCATGGCTGTCACCACTCAGTGAAGCTCTCCCTCAGTGCTGACGCCCCTCAGTGCAGCACTCCCTCAGTACTTACCCCATCAGTGCTGACCTCCCTTCAGTGCTGGCCGTCCTCAGTGCAGCACTCCCTCAGTGCTGACCCGCTTCAGTGCTGACCTTTCTCAGCACCGCGCTCCCTCAACACTGCGCTCCCTCAACACTGCGCTCCATCAGTGCTGTGCTCCGTCAGCACTGTGCTCCCTCAGCACTGCACTCTCTCAGCGATGCACTGCCTCAGCGATGCACTGCTTCAGTGATGACCGGCCCTCAGTGCTGATCC
>NW_025965712.1:5312-6415 GCF_021869965.1 Rhincodon typus | reverse complement strand
GGTGACAGCCATGAGGGTGCATTGCACTGTTGGAGGACCAGTGCTGTGAGACTGTCCGAAGGTCAGTATTGAGGAAGTGGCACACTGAGGAGGGTCAGCACTGAGGGAGTGCTGCACCGAGGTGGGTGGGGTCAGCACTGAGGGGATTCAGCATTGATTGGGGTCAGCACAGAGAGAGTGCTGCACAGAGGTGTGTCAGCAATGAGTAAGTGCTGTACAGAGGGGTCAGCACTGATGGAGTGCTGTACAGAAGGCGGCTAGCATTTAAGGGAGGTCAGCACTGACTGGGTCAGTACTGAGGGAGTGCTACACTGAGGGATTGCTGCACTGAGGGGGCGTCAGCACCGAGTGGGTCATCACCAATGGCGTGCTGCACTGAAGGAGTGATGCACTGAGGTAGTGCTGGACAGAGTAGGGTCAGACTTAGAGGGGTCAGCACTGTAGGTGGTCAGCACTGAAGGGAGGCCAGCACTGACGGGGTCAGGAGTGCCGAAGTGATGCACTGAGGGAGCGCTGTACAGAGGGGGATCAGCACTGAGGCCGGCCAGCACTGAAAGGAGGTCAGCACTGAGTGGGGAAAGAACTGAGGGAGTGCTGCCAGCAGTGAAGGGAAGATAGCACAGAGGGAGTGCAGCACGGAGTGGGTGCTGCACGGAGCGGGTGCTGCACGGAGGGGCTGCTGCACTGAGGGAATGCTGCAGTGAGGGAGTGCTGCACGGAGGGAGTGCTGCACGGAGGGAGTGCTGCACTGAGGGGTGTCAGCACTGAGGGGCGTCTGCACTGTCGGAATGCTGCACTGTCGGAGTGCTGCACTGAAGGGTGTCATCATTGAGCGGGGGGTCTGCATTGAGTGGGGTCAGCACTGAGGGGTGTCAGCAAATGAGGAGTGCTGTACTGAGGTGGGTGAGCACTGAGTGGGGTTCTGCACTGAGGGAGTGCTGCACTGAGGGAGTGCTACACTGAGCGGGGTCAGCACTGAAGCAGGTCAGCACTGAGGGAGTGCAGCACTGAGGGCGGCTAGCACTGAAGGGAGGTCAGCACTGACGGTTAGATACTGAGGGAGTGCTGCACAGTGGTGGGTCAACACTGAGGGAGTGCTGCAC
>NW_025965712.1:3925-4812 GCF_021869965.1 Rhincodon typus | reverse complement strand
TACACTGAGGGATTGCTGCACTGAGGGGGCGTCAGCACAGAGTGGGTTATCACCAAGGGCGTGCTGCACTGAAGGAGTGATGCACTGAGAGAGTTCTGCACTGAGGGAGAGCTTCACTTACAAAGTGCTGCTCTGAGCGGGATCAGCACTGAGGGCCGGTCATCACTGAGGCAGTGCATCGCTGAGGCAGTGCATCGCTGAGGGAGCGCAGTGCCGAGGGAGCGCAGTGCTGAGGGAGCGCAGTGCTGAGGGAGCACAGCACTGATGGAGCGCAGTGTTGAGGGAGCGCAGTGTTGAGGGAGAGCGGTGCTGAGAAAGGTCAGCACTAAAGCGGGTCAGCACTGAGGGAGTGCTGCACTGAGGACGGCCAGCACTGAAGGGAGGTCAGCACTGATGGGGTAAGTACTGAGGGAGTGCTGCACTGAGGGGCGTCAGCACTGAGGGAGAGTTTCACTGAGTGGTGACAGCCGTGAGGGTGCATTGCACTGTTGGAGGACCAGTGCTGTGAGACTGTCCGAAGGTCAGTATTGAGGAAGTGGCACACTGAGGAGGGTCAGCACTGAGGGAGTGCTGCACCGAGGGGGGTGGGGTCAGCACTGAGGGGATTCAGCATTGATTGGGGTCAGCACAGAGGGAGTGCTGCACAGAGGGATTGCAGCACAGAGGGATTGCTGCACAGAGGGGTGTCAGCAATGCGTGAGTGCTGTACAGAGGGGTCAGCACTGATGGAGTGCTGTACAGACGGCGGCTAGCATTTAAGGGAGGTCAGCACTGACTGGGTCAGTACTGAGGGAGTGCTACACTGAGGGATTGCTGCACTGAGGGGGCGTCAGCACTGAGTGGGTCATCACCAAGGGCGTGCTGCACTGAAGGAGTGATGCACTGAG
>NW_025965712.1:2090-3425 GCF_021869965.1 Rhincodon typus | reverse complement strand
AGCACTGAAGGGAGGTCAGCACTGATGGGGTAAGTACTGAGGGAGTGGTGCACTGAGGGGCGTCAGCACTGAGGGAGAGCTTCACTGAGTGGTGACATCCATGAGGGTGCATTGCACTGTTGGAGGACCAATGCTGTGAGACTGTCCGAAGGTCAGTATTGAGGAAGTGGCACACTGAGGAGGGTCAGCACTGAGGGAGTGCTGCACCGAGGGGGGTGGGGTCAGCACTGAGGGGATTCAGCATTGATTGGGGTCAGCATAGAGGGAGTGCTGCACAGAGGGATTGCAGCACAGAGGGATTGCTGCACAGAGGGGTGTCAGCAATGAGTAAGTGCTGTACAGAGGGGTCAGCACTGATGGAGTGCTGTACAGACGGCGGCTAGCATTTAAGGGAGGTCAGCACTGACTGGGTCAGTACTGAGGGAGTGCTACACTGAGGGATTGCTGCACTGAGGGGGCGTCAGCACTGAGTGGGTCATCACCAAGGGCGTGCTGCACTGAAGGAGTGATGCACTGAGGTAGTGCTGGACAGAGTAGGGTCAGACTTAGAGGGGTCAGCAGTGTAGGTGGTCAGCACTGAAGGGAGGCCAGCACTGACGGGGTCAGTAGTGCCGAAGTGATGCACTGAGGGAGCGCTGTACAGAGGGGGATCAGCACTGAGGCCGGCCAGCACTGAAAGGAGGTCAGCACTGAGTGGGGTAAGAACTGAGGGAGTGCTGCATTGAGGGCGGCCAGCAGTGAAGGGAAGATAGCACGGAGGGAGTGCTGCACTGAGGGAGTGCAGCACTGAGGGAGTGCTGCATGGAGGGAGTGCTGCACGGAGTGGGTGCTGCACTGAGGGAATGCTGCACGGAGGGAGTGCTGCACTGTCGGAATGCTGCACTGTCGGAGTGCTGCACTGAAGGGGTCATCATTGAGTGGGGGGTCTGCATTGAGTAGGGTCAGCACTGAGGGGTGTCAGCACCTGAGGAGTGCTGTACTGAGGCGGGTGAGCACTGAGTGGGGTTCTGCACTGAGTGAGTGCTGCACTGAGGGAGTGCTACCATGAGCGGGGTCAGCACTGAAGCAGGTCAGCACTGAGGGAGTGCAGCACTGAGGGCGGCTAGCACTGAAGGGAGGTCAGCACTGACGGTTCGATACTGAGGGAGTGCTGCTCTGTGTGGGGTCATCACTGAGGGAGTACTTCACTGTGGGATGTCAGCTGCGAGGGTGCATTGCACGGTTGGAGAGAACTGCTGTGAGACTGTCCGAAGGTCAGTATTGAGGAAGTGGCACACCGAGGGCGGTCAGCACTGAAGGGAAGTCAGCACTTAAGGGAAGTCAGCACTGTCGGGG
>NW_025965712.1:723-1590 GCF_021869965.1 Rhincodon typus | reverse complement strand
ACAGAGGGGTCAGCACTGATGGAGTGCTGTACAGACGGCGGCTAGCATTTAAGGGAGGTCAGCACTGACTGGGTCAGTCCTGAGGGAGTGCTACACTGAGGGATTGCTGCACTGAGGGGGCGTCAGCACTGAGTGGGTCATCACCAAGGGCGTGCTGCACTGAAGGAGTGATGCACTGAGGTAGTGCTGGACAGAGTAGGGTCAGACCTAGAGGGGTCAGCAGTGTAGATGGTCAGCACTGAAGGGAGACCAGCACTGACGGGGTCATAGTGCCGAAGTGATGCACTGAGGGAGCGCTGTACAGAGGGGGATCAGCACTGAGGGAGTGCTGTACTGAGGGAGTGCTGCACTTGTGGGGTCGGGTCAGCCTGAGAGTTGGTCAGCACTGATGGGTGGTGTCAGCACTGAAGGAAGAGCTTCACTGAGGGGTGTCAGCCGTGAGGGAGTACGACACTGTTGGAAGGTTAGTGCTGTGAGACTGTCCGAGGGTCAGTATTGAGGAAGTGGGGCACTCAGAGGGGTCAGCGCTGATGGAGTACTGCAGAGTGTGGTCATCACTAAGGGAGTTCGGCACTGGCGAAGTGCTGCACTGAGGGAGTGCAGCACTGAGGGAGCGACAGCACTGAGGGTGTAATCCACTGAGAGGGGTTCAGCACCAAGGGAGTCCTGCACTGAGGGAGTGCTGCACTGAGGGGTATCAGCACTGATGGGGGTCAGCACTGAAGGGAGGTTAGCACTGAAGGGACCAGTACTGAGGGACTGCTGTACTGAGGGAGTGCTGCTCTGTGTGGGGTCATCAATGAGGGAGTGCTTCACTGTCGGATGTCAGCTGCGAGGGTGCATTGCACGGTTGGAGAGAACTGCTGT
>NW_025965712.1:0-223 GCF_021869965.1 Rhincodon typus | reverse complement strand
CTCAGTACAGCACTCCTCAGGTGCTGACACCCCTCAGTGCTGACCTCACTCAATGCAGACCCCCCACTCAATGATGACCCCCTTCAGTGCAGCTCCAACAGTGCAGCATTCCGACAGTGCAGACACCCCTCAGTGCTGACACCCCTCAGTGCAGCACTCCCTCCGTGCAGCACTCCCTCCGTGCAGCACTCCCTCAGTGCAGCATTCCCTCAGTGCAGCAGCC
>NW_025965711.1:188913-190445 GCF_021869965.1 Rhincodon typus | reverse complement strand
TTCTCTCGCTCTTTCTCCCTATTGGTGGATGACTGTCTTCCTTCACAGTTGCATTCAATGTATTTCCAAGTCAGCATGGTGACTGGCTTGGAGGGGAATTTGAAGGTGGCATTTCTAATATGCTACCTTTGTTCTTCCAGACGGAAGTTGTCGTGGGTTTGTCTGAGGATCTTTAGTGATGTTCTGCAGTGCATCTTGTAGATAACATACACTGCTGCTACTGACTGTCAGTTGTAGAGGTAGTGGATATTTGTGAATGTAGTGAAAGTCAAGCGTGCTGCTTTGTCCGAGATGGTTTAAAGCTTCTTGTGTTGTTGGGGCTGCACTCATCCAGGCAAGTGGGGACTTGTGCCTTGTAGATCGTGGACAGGCTTTTAGGAGTCAGGAGGAGAATTACTCCCTGTGGTATTCCTAGCTTCTGACCTGCTCTTGCACTGTGTTTATGTGGTGAGTGCGGTTGAGTTTCTGGTCAAAGATGACTCTCAGGATGTTGATAGTGGGGAGTCAGTGATGTTAACACTGTAGAATGCCAAGGGGCAGAGGTTAGATTGTCTCTTATTGGAGATGGTTGTATTATGTGACACAAATGTGATTTGCACTTTTTGGCTCAAGCCAGGTCTGGTTGCATTTGAACAAGGACTGCTTCAGTATCTGAGGAGGTGCGAACGGTTCTGAACATTGTGCAATCATCAGTGAACATCCCCTCATTGTAAAGTGTTCAGAATTGAGGGTATGCCACATAATTAGACATTCAGTACTGAGGGGGTGACTCATTGTCAGAGGTTCAACATTGAGGCCGTGCCACATGCTAAAGGGGTTAGAATTGAAGGAGTGCCACTTGTTTACGGAGCCGTGCTGAGGTATTGCAGCACTTAGAGAAGGTCGAACTGAGGGAATACTTTATTGACAGACGATCAGTCTTGAGGTCTTGAAGCACAGTCAGAGTTTCAGTGCTAAGGGGGCCCCTCTTTGCCACTGGGTTACTATTGAGTCAGTACCTCAATGTAATGGGGTCAGAATTGAGGGAGTGCGAAATTATGAAAGGGTCAGGAATAACAATACAGGAATGTCAGTGAGTCAGATCTGTAGGAGTCAGAGGATCAATACGGAGGCAGTGCCCCATTGTGTCGGTGTTGGAATAGAGGGAGTGACAACTGATTAGGGAGTGAGTCCAGAGGCATTGTGTCACGGTCAATGGGTTAGAACTGAGGGAGTGCCACATATTAACCGGGTTGGTACTGAGTTATGTGCAGCAGTGTTGGAGTGCCTCGTTCTCAGAGGATATTACTGAGAAAGTGCCTAATTGTCAATGCGACATGGAGTCATACAATCGCAGATGTCCAGTATGAAAACAGACACTTTGGTCCAACTTGTTCATACTGACCAGATAACCAAAATTAATCTATTCCGTTTGGCCATATCCCTCAACCCTTCCTATTCGTAGACCCATTCACTTGCCTCTGAAATGTTGTTATTGTGCCATCGTTCACCAATTCCACTGGCAGCTAATGCACCCTCTGCGTGAAAATGTT
>NW_025965711.1:186411-188413 GCF_021869965.1 Rhincodon typus | reverse complement strand
ATTTCATTCCAATCAGTATCAAAAGTTGAGTCATTTGGTGAAGTTGAGATTTTAGCCTCTGAAATGCTCACATTGCGGAAATAAGCATTGTGTCAAACCAACATCAAAACTTGGGTCATTTGATGATTTTCAGATTTTGGTCTTCTGAAGTGCTTATCTCAGTGAAGTAAGCATTTTAGTCAAATCAGCATCGAAAGTTAGGTCCTTTGGTGAAGTTGAGATTTTGGTCTTCTGATCTGCTTATCTCGCTGAAATAAGCATTGTCGTCAAACCAGCATCAAAAGTTGAGTGTCTTGGTTGAATTGAGACTTTGGTCTTCTGATATGTTTATCTCCCTGAAATAAGGACGTCAGTCAAAACAACACCAAAAGTTGAGTTTTTTGGTGAAGTTGAGATTTTGATCTTCTGAAGTGCTAAACTCGCTGAAATAAGCATGTTAGTCAAACGTACATTTAAAAATGCGCCATTAGGTGAAGTTCAGATTTTTGTCTTCTGAGTTGCTTAACTCTCTGAAAGAAGCATTTTAATTTAACCAGCATCAAAAGTGAGGTCATCTGGTGAAGGCGGGATTTTCGTCTTCTGATATGCTTATCTCGCTGAAATAAGAACATTGAGTCAAAACAATATCAAAAGTTGAGTCATTTGGTGAAGTTCAGATTTAGGTTTTCTGAAGTGGTTAACTGAGTGAAATAAGCATGTTCGTCAAAACAGGGTTAAAAAATAAGTCATTTGGTGAAGTTGAGATTTTTGACTTCTGAAGTGCTTATCTCACTCAAATAAGCATGTTCGTCCAACAAACATCAAAACTGGAGTCATTTGGGGAAGTTGAGATTTTGATCTTCTGAAGTGCGAGACTCGCGAGACGAATCATGTTATTCAAACGAACATAAAAAAAATTGTGTCATTTGGTGAAGTTTAGATTTGTCGATTCTGAGTTGCTTAACTCGCTGAAAGAGGCATTTTAATTTAACGAGCATGAAAAGTTAGGTCATCTGGTGCAGGTGAGATTTTAGTCTTCTGATATGCTTATCTCGCTGAAATAAGCACGTTGAGTCAAAACAACATCAGAAGTTGAGTCATTTGGTGAAGTTGAAATTTTTGATTTCTGAAGTGCTTATCTCACTCAAATGAGTATGTTAGTAAAACCAACATCAAAACTTCAGTCATTTGGTGAAGTTCAGATTTTGGTTTTCTGAAGTGGTTAACGAAGTAAAAAAAAAAAGCATGTTAGTCAAAACAGCATCAACATTTAAATCATTTGGAAAGTTGGGATTTTTGACTTCTGATGTGCTTAACTCACGGAAATGAGCATGTTCGTCAAATGATCAAAAATTGAGTCATTTGGTGAAGTTCAGATTTTTGTCTTCTGAAGTGCTAATCTCGCTGAAATAAAAATATTAATGCAAACAGCATCAAAAATTATGTCATTTGGTGAGGTTGAGGTTTTTGCATTCTGAAGTGCTTACATCATGAAATAAGCATGTCATTCAAACGAACATCAAAAACTAACATTTTTACTGAAGTGAGATATTGGTCTTCTGAAGTGCTTGTCTGAGTTGAATAAGCATGTTGGTCAAAGCAACATCAAAACTGGAGACATTTGGTGAAGTTGAGATTTTGATCTTCTGAGGTGCTTAACTCGCTGAAAAAAGCCTGTTCGTCACCGAACATAAAAAATTGTGTCATTTGGTGAAGTTCATATTTTTGCCTTTGGAGGTGCTTAACTCGTGTAATAAGCATTTTAATTTAACCAACATCAAAAGTTAGGTCATCTGGTGAAGGTCAGATTTTAGTCTTCTGATGCTTATCTCGCTGAAAAAAGCACGTTAGTCAAAAGTTCATCAAAAGTTGAGTCAATTGGTGAATTTGATATTTTTGATTTCTGAAGTGCTTATCTCACGAAATAAGCACGTTAGTCAAACCAACATCAAAACTTGAGTCATTCGGTGAAGTTCAGATTTTGGTCTACTGCAGAGCTTAACTCGCTGCAGTAAGCATTTTA
>NW_025965711.1:184055-185911 GCF_021869965.1 Rhincodon typus | reverse complement strand
TCAGGGAAGGTGGTAAAAGAGGGGGAGGTGTGGCATTGTTAGTCCAGGACAGTATTACGGTGGCAGAAAGGACATTTGATGAGGACTGGTCTACTGAGTTATTATGGGCTGAGGTCAGACACAGGCAGTTTTCTATAGGCCTCCGAAAAATTCCAGAGATGTAGAGGAAAGGATTGCAAAGATGATTCTGGATAGGAGCGAAAGTAACAGGGTAGTTGTTATGGGGGACATTAACTTTCCAAATATTGACTGGAAACGCTATAGTTCGAGTATTTTAGATGGGTCAGGTTTTGTCCAATGTGTGCAGCAGGGTTTCCTGACACAGTACGCAGATAGGCCAACAAGAGGCGAGGCCACATTGGATTTGGTACTGGGTAATGAATCAGGCCAGGTGTTAAATTTGGAGGGAGGTGAGCCATTTGGCGATAGTGACCACAATTCGGTTATGTTCACTTTAGCGATGGAAAGGGATAGGTATATACCGCAGGGCAAGGGTTATAGCTGGAGGAAAGCTGGAGGCGATTAGGCAAGATTTAGGATGCATAGGATGGAGAAGGAAACTGCAGGGGCTGGGCACAATTGAAATGTGGAGCTTGTTCAAGGAACAGCTCCTTGAAAAGTACGTAGCTGTCAGGCAGGGAGGAAGTGGTCGAGCGAGGGAACCGTGGTTTACTAAAGAAGTTAAATCTCTTGTCAAGAGGAAGAAGGAGGCTTATGCAGAGATGAGGCGTGAAGGCTCAGTTAGGGCGCTTGAGTGTTACAAGTTAACCAGGAAGGACCTAAAGAGAGAGCTGAGAAGAGCCAGGAGGCGGCATGAGAAGTCTGTAGCAGGTAGGATCAATGAAAACCCTAAAGCTTTCGACAGGTATGTCAGGAATAAAAGAATGACCAGAGTAAGATTAGGGCCAGTCAAGGACAGTAGTGGGAAGTTGTGCGTGGAGTCTGAAGAGACAGGAGAGGCACTAAATGAATATTCTTCGTCAGTATTCACACAGGATAAAGGCAATGTTGTCGAGGAGAATACTGAGATACAGGCTATTAGATTGAGCTTCATAAGGAGGAAGTGTTAGAAATTCTGGAAGGTGTGAAAATAGATAAGTCCCTTGGGCCGGATGGGATTTATCCTAGGATTCTCTGGGAAGCTAGAGAGGAGATTGCAGAGCCTTTGGCTTTGATCTTTATGTCGTCATTGTCTACAGGAATAGTGCCAGAAGACTGGAGACAAGCAAATGTTGTCCCCTTGTTCAAGAAGGGGAGTAGAGACAACCCTGGTAATTATAGACCAGTGAGCCTTACTTCGATTGTGGGTAAAGTGTTGGAAAGGGCTATAACAGATAGGATTTATAATCATCTAGAAAGGAATAATTTGATTAGGGACAGTCAACACGGTTTTGTGAAGGGTAGGTCGTGCCTCACAAACCTTATTGAGTTCTTTGAGAAGGTGACCAAACAGGTGGATGAGGGTAAAACTGTTGATGTGGTGTATATGGATTTCAGTAAAGCGTTTGATAAGGTTCCCCATATTGCAGAAAATAAGGAGGCATGGGATTGAGGGTGATTTAGCGGTTTGGATCAGAAATTGGCAAGCTGTAAGAAGACAGAGGGTGGTGGTTGATGGGAAATGTTCATCCTGGAGTTCAGTTACCAGTGGTGTACCTCAAGGATCTGTTTTGGGGCCACTGCTCTTTGTCATTTTTATAAATGACCTGGATGAGTGTGTGGAAGGATGAGTTAGTAAATTTGCGAAAACACCAAAGTCGGTGGAGTTGTGGATAGTGCGGAAGGATGTTGCAGGTGACAGAGGGACAGAGATAAGCTGCAGAGCTGGGCTGAGAGGTGGCAAATGGAGTTTAATG
>NW_025965711.1:182458-183555 GCF_021869965.1 Rhincodon typus | reverse complement strand
ATCTCAACTTTACCATCTGACTTAATTTTTGATGCTGTTTTGAATAAAATGCTCAATTCACTCAGATAAGCACTTCAGAAGACCAATATCTCACTTCAACAAATGAGTTAGTTTTTGATGTTGCATTGAATGACATGCGTATTTCATGTGTTAAGCACTTCAGAAAACCAAAACCTGAACTTCACCAAATGACTGTAGTTTTGATTATGGTTTGACCAACATGCTTATTTCAGGGAGATAAGCACTTCAGAAATCAAACATCTCAATTTCACCAATTGACTCAAAATTCGATGTTGTTGCGACTGACGTGCTTAATTCAGCGAGATAAGTATATCTGAAGACTAAAATCTCACCTTCACCAGATGACCTAACTTATGATGCAGTTTAAATTAAAATGCTTATTTCAGCGAGTGAAGCACTTCAGATGATCAAAATCTCAACTTCTCCAAAATGTCTCAACTTTTGATGTTGTTTTGACTAACGTGCTTAATTCAGCGAGATCAGCATATCAGAAGAGTAAACTATCAACTTCACCAGAGCGCCTAAGATTTGATGCTGATTTCAGTGAGATAAGCATTTCAGAAGTCAAAAATCTCAATTCACCAAACGTCCTAAATGTTGATGCTGTTTTGTCTGACATCTTTATTTCACTCAGATAAGCACTTCAGAATACCAAAACCGGAACTTCACCAAATGACTCAAGTTTTGATTTTGGTTGGACTCGCATGCTTATTTGAGTCAGATGAGCACTTCAGAAGTCAAAAATCTCAACTTCACCGAATGACTTAGCTTTTCATGAAGTTTTTACTAACATGCTTATTTCAGTGAGATAACCACTTCAGAAAACCAAAATCTGAACTTCACATATGACTCAAGTTTTGATGTTGATTTGACTAACATGATTATTTGAGTGAGATAAGAACTTCCGAAGTCAAAAATCTCACCTTCACCAGATGACCTAAATTATGATGCAGTTTAAATTAAAACGCTTATTTCAGCGAGTGAAGCACTTCAGATGATCAAAATCTCAACTTCTCCAAATGACTCAACTTTTGATGTTGTTTTGACTAACGTGCTTATTTCAGCGAGAAAAGCAG
>NW_025965711.1:181121-181958 GCF_021869965.1 Rhincodon typus | reverse complement strand
TTTTGATGTTGTTTTGACTAACGTGCTTATTTCAGCGAGAAAAGCAGTTCAGAAGGCGATAATCTCACCTTCACCAGATGCCCTAACTTATGATGCAGTTTAAATTAAAACGCTTATTTCAGCGAGGTAAGCACTTCAGAAGATCAAAATCTCACCTAAACAAGTTACTCAACTTTTGATGTTGTTTTGACTAACGTGCTTAATTCAGAAAGATAAGCATATCCGAAGACTAAAATATCAACTTCACCAAAGGACCTAACTTTGGATGCTGATTTGACTAAAATGCTTATTTCAGTGAGATAAGCACTTCAGAAGTCAGAAATGTCAACTTCACCACATGACTTAATTTTTCATGCTGTTTTGTCTAACATGCTTATTTCAGTGAGATAAGCAATTCAGAAAACCAAAATCTGAACATCAACCAAATTGCACAAGTTTTGATGTTGGTTTGACGAACTTGATTATTTGAGCGAGATAAGCACTTTAGTAGTCAAAAATCTCAACTTCACCAGATGACGTAACTTTTGATTCTGTTTAAATTAAAATGCTTATTTCAACGAGATAAGCACTTCAGAAGATCAAAAGCTCAACTTGCCCAAATTACTCAACTTTTGATGTTGTTTTGACTGACGTGCTCATTTCAGAGAGATAAGCACTTCAGAAACCAAAAATCTCAACTTCACCATCTGACTTAATTTTTGATGCCGTTTTGACTAATATGCTTAATTCACTCAGATAAGCACTTCAGAAGACCAATATCTCACTTCAAGAAATGAGTTAGTTTCTGATATTGGTTTGAATGACATGCTTATTTCATGAGGTAAGCACTTCAGAAGA
>NW_025965711.1:179888-180621 GCF_021869965.1 Rhincodon typus | reverse complement strand
CTTCGTTGGTGGGGTCGGATTGCAGATGGCGGAAGTGTTGGAGGATGATGCGTTGGATCAGGAGGTTGGTGGGCTGGTACGTGAAGACTAGGGGGATTCTGTTTTGGTTGTTATTGCGGTGAGGGCGTGTGAGGGATGAATTGCAGGAAATGCAGGAGGCACAATCGAGGGCGTTCTCGACCACTGAGGAGGGGAAGTTGCAGTCCTTGAAAAACGAGGGCATCTGAGATGTACAGGAGTGGAATGCCTCATCCTGGGACCAGAAGCGGCGGAGGTGAAGGAATTGTGAATAGGGGATGGCACTTTTGCAGGGAGGTGGGTGGGAGGAGGTGTATTCCTGGTGGCTGTGGGAGTCGGTATCTTATTTTACACTTTATTTACAGCGGGCTCTGACTTTTATGGTTTCTTTACTGGGGGTTGTCCCGGCCCCAGCCTCCATCCCCAGCCTGTCGCAGCCCCGCCCCCAACCCACGGAACTGACCCGAAACCCGGCCCGCAGCCTGTCCCGGCCCAGGTATCTTAAGGTTGGGGTGGAAAGTGATGGTGAAGTGGATGAACAGTTCGAGCTCCTCGTGGGAGGACGAGGCGGCGCCGATGCAGTCATCAATGCAACGGAGGAAGAGGTGGGGTTAAGGGCGAGTGTAGCGATGGAAGAGGGATTGTTCCATGTAACCTACAAAGAGGCCGGCATAGCTTGGGACAATGCGGGTACACATGGCCACCCTCTTTGTCT
>NW_025965711.1:177962-179388 GCF_021869965.1 Rhincodon typus | reverse complement strand
TCATTGTGTTGCTTCCTTTCCGTGTCCTGCTCTGACAGGTGAAATAGTATCCCACAACATGAGCAGACAGTTGCTGCATCTTTCCTCGTCCTCTGCCCCACCCAAAAGCATTCTGACAGTATTAGCTTAATACATAACTCCCCCAATTTGGATGGTTTTCCCAACGCACATTTATCACTTGAACTCTTCCAAACTCCCGGCCCCGCGATTCCCATGGGGAGTTGGTCACTTGACTAACTGATGCATTCTTTTTAACATTCAGCCAGTGAAGGAAACTGAAAATCATCATTAACCTCGCGCCCCGGACCACACACACACTCCCATGTTGATACTAAGTGCTGGTGAAGGAGCCATCTTTCAGAAAGAACCTTCTTCAACAACACCATGTCTGCCATCACGAGAACAGATAAATCTTGTATATTATTTACAGAAGAGGGTATATTTCTTCTGTTTATCCTGGGGCTGCCATGTTTCTGGTAACTTGTATTTTAGTGACATTGATGATCTCATGGTTGCCCCTGTCTGTTCTAGTGTTATTAATTAGGATATTTGAAAATTACAATTTTAGTTTGGCGACAGCATTTGTAATTTCTCTCAGATTTTCTCTCTCTTTCTCCCTCTTGGTGGATGACTGTCTTCCTTCACAGTTGCATTCAATGTATTTCCAAGACAGGATGGTGAATGGCTTGGAGTGGAAATTGAAGGTGACATTTCTAATATGCTACTTTGTTCATCCAGACAGAAGTGGTCGTGGGTATGTCTGAGGATCTTCAGAGAATTTCTGCAGTGCATCTTGTAGATAGCATACACTGCTGCTACTGACTGTTGGTGGTAGAGGGAGTGGATATTTGTGGATGTCGTGCCAGTCAAGCGTGCTGCTTTGTCCGAGATGGTTTAAAGCTTCTTGTGTTGTTGGGGCTGTCTCATCCAGGCGAGTGGGGACTATTCCATTACACTTCTGACTTGTGCCTTGTAGATGGTGGACAGGCTTTGCGGAGTCAGCAGGAGAATTACTCCCTGTGGTATTCCGAGCTTCTGACCTGCTCTTGCGCTGCGTTTATGTGGTGAGTGCAGCTGAGTTTCTCGTCGATGATGACCCTCAGGATGTTGTAAGTGGGGATACAGTGATGGTAAGACTGTAGAATGCCCAGGGGCAGTGGTTATATTGTCTCTTATTGGAGATGGTTACATTGTGTGACACTGGTGTTATTTGCACTTGTTGGCCCAAGCCAGGTCTTGTTGCATTTGAACAAGGACTGCTTCAGTATCTGAGGAGCTGCGAATGGTTCTGAACATTGTGCAATCATCAGTGAACATCCCCTCATTGTAAAGGGTTCAGAATTGAGGGCATGCGACATAATCAGACATTCAGCACTGAAGGGATGCCTCATTGTCAGAGGGTCAACATTGAGGCAGTGCCACATCC
>NW_025965711.1:174973-177462 GCF_021869965.1 Rhincodon typus | reverse complement strand
TCTTCTGAAGTGCTTATCTCGCTGAAATAAGAATTTTAATCCAACCAACAATAAAAATTATGTCATTTGGTGAAGTTGAGATTTTTGCCTATTGAAGTGCTTATCTCACTCACAGAAGCATGTTAGTCAAAACAACATCTAAAGTTGAGTCATTTGGTGAAGTTGAGATTTTTGACTTCTGAAGTGCTTATCGCACTCAAATAAGCATGTTTGTCAAACTAACATCAAAACTTGAGTCATTTGTTGAAGTTCAATTAGGTCTAGCGATGTGCTTATCTGAGTGAAATAAGCATGTTAGTCAAAAGAGCTTTAAAAAATTAAGTCATTTGGTGAAGGTGAGATTTTTGACATCTGATGTGCTTTTTCACTGAAATAAGCATTTTAACTTAACCAACATCAAAAGTTAGGTCATCTGGTGAAGGTGAGATTTTAGTCTTGTGGTATGCTTATCTCGCTGAAATAAGCACGTTATTCAAAACAATATCAAAAGTTGAGTCATTTGGTGAAGTTCAGACTTGTGATTTCTGAAGTGCTTATCTCTCTGCAATAAGCATGTTAGTCAAACAAACATCAGAATTTGAGTCATTTGGTGAAGGTGAGATTTTGGTCTCCTGAAGATCTTAACTCGCTGAAATAAGCATTTTATTCCAACCAGCATCAAAACTTGAGTCATTTGGTGAAGGTGAGATTTTTGAATTATGAAGTGCTTATCTCACTCAAATAAGCATGTCAGTCAAACAAACATCTAAAAGTGAGTCATTTTGTGAAGATCAGATTTTGGACTTCAGAAGTGCTTAACTCGCTGAAAGAATCATTTTAATTCCAACCAGCATCAAAAGCTGAGTCATTTGGTGAAGTTGAGAGTTTAGCCTGCAGAAGTGCTTGCCTCGCTGAAAGAAACATTTTAATCCAACCAACATCAAAAGCTGAGTCATTTGGTGAAGTTAAGATTTTAGCCTTCTGAAGTGCTTAACTCGCTGAAGTAAACATGTTAGTCAAAACAGCATCAAAAGTTGAGTCACTTGGTGAAGTTGAGATTATGATCTTCAGACGTGCTTATCTCAATGAAATAAGCATGTCATTCAAACCAACATCAAAAACTACCTCATTTGGTGAATTACAGTTATTAGTCTTCTGATGTACTTATCTGAGTGAATTGAGCATGTTAGTCAAAACAGCATTAAAAATTAAGTCATTTGTTGATGTTGAGATTTTTGATTTCTGAAGTGCTTAAATCGCTGAATAAGCATGTTAGTCGAACCAACATGAAAACTTGAGTCATTTGGTGAAGTTCTTATTTTGGCATTCTGAAGTGCTCACCTCACTCAAATATGCATGTTACTCAAAACAACATCAAAAGTTGAGTCATTTGGTGAAGTCGACATTCTTCACTTCTGAAGTGCTTATTTCACTGGGGGAAGCCTGGTAGTCAATCCAACATCAAAATTTGAGTCATTTAGTTAAGTGCAGATTTTGGTCTTCTGAAGTACTTATCTCACTGAAATAAGCATGTTGTCAGAACAGCATAAAAAGTTGAGTATCTTGTTGAAGTTGAGATTTTGATTTTCTGCTCTGCTTCTATCGCTGAAATAAGCACGTCAGTCAAAACAACATCAAAAGTGGTGTCACTTGGTAAAGTTGAGATTTTGATCTTCTGACGTGCTAATCTCATAGAAATCAACATGTCATTCAAACCAACGTCAAAAGCCAACTCCTTTGGTGAAGTTGAGATAGTGGTCTTCCGATGTGATTGTCTGAGAGAAATAAGTGTGTTAGTCGAAACAGCATCAATAATTAAGTAATTTGATGAAGTTGAGATTTTTGAATTATGAAGTGCTTATCTCACTCAAATAAGCATGTTTGTCAAACAAACATCTAAACTTGAGTCATTTTGTGAAGTTCAGATTTTGGACTTCAGAAGTGCTTAACTCGCTTAAAGAAGCATTTTAATCCAACCAGCATCAAAAGCTGAGTCATTTGGTGAAGTTGAGAGTTTAGCCTTCTGAAGTGCTTAACTCGCTGAAATAAGTATTTTAATCCAGCCAGCATCAAAAGCTGAGTCATTTGGTGAAGTTGAAATTTTTGCCTTCAGAAGTGCTTATCTTACGCAAATATGCGTTGGTCAAACGAGCATCAAAAGTTGAGTCATTTGGTGAAGTTCAGATTTTTGGCTTCTCAGGTGCTTATCTTGCTGAAATAAGCATTTTAATTTAACCAGCACCAAAAGTTAGGCCTTCTGGTGAAGGTGATGCTTTAGTCTTCTGGTATGCTTATCTCGCTGAAATAAGCACGTTATTCCAAACAACATCAAAATTAAGTTATTTGGTGAAGTACCGATTTTTGACTTCTGAAGTGCTGATCTCTCTGCAATAAGCATGTTAGTCAAACAACCATCAGAACTTGAGTCGTTTGGTGAAGGTGAGATTTTGGTCTACTGAAGCTCTTAACTCGCTGAAATAAGCATTTTATTCCAACCAGCATCAAAAGTT
>NW_025965711.1:173730-174473 GCF_021869965.1 Rhincodon typus | reverse complement strand
TGGTCTTCTGCTATGCTTATCTCGCTGAAATAATCACGTTAGTTAAAACAACATCAAAAGTTGACTCATTTGGTGAAGTAGAGATTTTGATCGTCTGAAGTGCTTAACTCGCTGAAATGAGCATGTTAGTCAAACAAATATCAAACATTGAGTCATTTGGTGAAGTTCAGATTTTTGGCTCATGAGGTGCTCAACTCGCTGAAATAAGCATCTTAATTTAACCAGCATCAAAAGTTAGGTCATCTGGTGAAGGTGAGATTTTAGTCTTCTGATAAGTTTCTATCGCTGAAATAAGCACGTCAGAACAACCAGCATCAAAAGTTGAGTCATTTGTTGAAGTTGAGATTTTTGATTTCTGACGTGCTTGTCTCACTGAAATAAGCATGTTAGTCAAACGAACATAAAAAATTGTGCCATTTGATGAAGTTCAGATATTCATCTTCTGAAGTGCTTGCCTCGCTGAGATAAGCATTTTAGTCTGACCAGAATCAAAAATCAAGTAATTTGGTGAAGTTCAGATTTTTGGCTTCTAAGTTGCTGAACTCGCTGAAATAAGCATTTTAATTTAACCAGCATCAAAAGTTAGGTCAAATGGCGAAGTCGAGATTTTTGATTTCTGAAGTGCCTTTCTCACTGAAATAAACATGTTAGTCAAACCATCATCAAAACTAGAGTCATTTGGTGAAGTTCACGCTTTCGTGTTCTGAAGAGCTGAACTCGCTGAAATAAGCATTTTAAACAAA
>NW_025965711.1:172649-173230 GCF_021869965.1 Rhincodon typus | reverse complement strand
CAACTTTTGATGTTGTTTTGACAAACGTGCTTATTTTAGCCAGATAAGCACTTCAGCAAACCAAAATCTGAACTTCCCAATATGACTCAACTTTTGACGATGGTTTGACTAACTTGCTTATTTCACCGATTTAAGCACTTCAGAAATCAAAAATGTCAACATCACCAAATGACTCAACTTTTGATGTTGTTTTGACAAACCTGCTTATTTCAGCGAGATAAGCATATCAGAAGACTAAATTCTCAATTTCACCAAATGACCTAAATTTTGATGCTGATTTGAATAACATTGTTATTTCAGCGAGATACGCATATCAGAATACCAAAATCTCAAATTCAACAAATGACTCAACTTTTGATGTTGTTTTGACTAACGTGCTCACTTCAGCCAGTTAAGGACTTCAGAAGGGAAAAAACCTCAACTTCACCAAATGAATTAATTTATGATGCCGTTTAAATTAAAATGCTTTTTTCAGCGAGTTAAGCACTTCAGAAGTCAAAAATTACAACGTCACCAAATGATTTAATTTTTGATGCTGTTTTGACTAACATGCTTATTTCAACGATTTAAGCACTTCAGAA
>NW_025965711.1:170569-172149 GCF_021869965.1 Rhincodon typus | reverse complement strand
TTCACCCGATGACTCAACGTTTGATGCTGTTTTGACTAACGTGATTACTTCAGCGAGATAAGCATATCAGAAGACAAAAATCTCAACTTCAACAGATGACTCAACTTTTGATACTGTTTAAATTAAAATGCTTACTTCAGCGAGCTAACCACCTTAAAGCCAAAAATCTGAACTTCACGAAACGACTTGATTTTTGATTCTGGTTTGACGAAAATGCTTATTGCTGCGAGGTAAGCACTTCAGAAGATCAAAATCTCAACTTCACTAAATGACTCAAATTTTGATGTTGGATTGACTAACAGGCTTCCTCCAGTGAAATAAACACTTCAGAAGTGAAGAGTATCGACTTCACCAAATGACACAACTTTTGATGTTGTTTTGAGTAACATGCTTATTTGAGTGATGTAAGCACTTCAGAAGACCAAAATCTAAACTTCACTGAATGACTCAAGTTTTGATATTGGTTAGACTAACATGCTTATTTGAGTGAGATAAGCACTTCAGAAGTCAATAATCTCAAATTCACCAAATGCCCTAATTTTTAATGCTGTTTTGACTAACATGCTTATTTCAGTAAGAAAAGCACTTCAGAAAACCAAAATCTGAACTTCAACAAATGACTCAAGTTTGAACGTTGGTTTGACTAACATGCTTATTTCAGCGATTTTTACACTTCAGAAGTCTGAGATCTCGACTTCACCAAAAGACTCAACTTTTGATTCTGGTTGGAATAAAATGCTTATTTCAGCGAGTTGAGCTCTTCAGTAGACCAAAATCTGAACTTCACCAAATGACTCCTGGTTTCATGTTGGTTGGACTAACATGCTTATTTCAGTGAGATAAGCTCTTCAGAAATCAAATATCTCAACTATACCAAATGACTCAACTTTTGATGTTGTCTTGCCTAACGTGCATATTTCAGCGAGATAAGCATATCAGGAGACTAAAATCTCTATTGCACCAAGACACTCAAGTTTAGATGCTGGTTTGACTTAAATGCTTATTTCTACGAGGTCAGCACTTCAGAAGAGTAAAAGCTGAACTGTATCACAATTTTTTTATGTTCGTTTGACTAACATGCTTATTTCAGCGAATTAAGCACTTCAGAAGATCAAACTCTCAACTTCACCAAATGACTCAACTTTTGATGTTGTTTTGACGAACGTGCTTATTACAGCGAGATAAGCATATCTGAAGACCAAAATCTCCATTTCACCAAGACACTCAAGTTTTGATGCTGTTTTGACTTAAATGCTTATTTCAGCGAGATAAGCATATCAGAAGACTATAATCTCAACTTCACCAAATGACTTCAATTGTTGCTGCTGTTTTGACCTAACTTTGGTCGCTGGTTGGACTAACATGTTTATTTCAGTGAGATAAGCACTTCAGAAGTCAAAAATCTCAACTTCACAATCTGACTTAATTATTGATGCAGTTTTGACTAACAAGATTATTTAACTCAGCTAAGCACTTCAGAAGAACAATATCTCAATTCACCAAAAATGTTTGTTTTTGATCTTTGTTTGAATGACTTTTTTATTTCATGAAGTAAGCACTTCAGAAGATCAAAATCTCAA
>NW_025965711.1:164579-170069 GCF_021869965.1 Rhincodon typus | reverse complement strand
CGGAGGCAAGGAAATTGAGCAGAATGACAGCAGCACCACATCCAGGAGGTGGAAGCTTACTTGGAAATTTGTGTCCCTGCCTTTAAACTCAATTGCTTTAAAAGATAAAATGTGAGAGTGTTCTGGATCGTTAGATGGGCTTCAGATTGGTTTCACAGGTCGGCGCAACATCGAGGGTCGAAGTGCCTGTGCTGCCCTGCAATGTTCTATGTAATGTTCTATGTTCTATGCTGTTGAAAGGGGGAGACAGGAATGTGGGCTAAAAGGTCATGACAAAGTTACAGGGTGAGGGAGATTAAAGATCAAATTCACCATTGAACACAAAGCAAAGGCAAAGGTAACGAAAACAGAAACTGTTGGAAAAGTTCAGCAGGTCTGGCAGCATCTGTGGAGGCAAAAAAAAAAACAGAGTTAAAGTTCCAGGTCCGGTGACCCTTCCACAGAACACAAAGGCAGTGGTAATAGTTGTTGAGAAGAGACAAAACATTGGTTTACATTCAATAGTGAGTTCAACAGCTTTTGACCCATTAACACAGTCCTCTGATTGGATATACTTTCCCCTCACGATTGCATCCTGTCTTCATGCTGTATTTCATTTTCAATCAGATCTTCATTCTATCATTCACACCTGCTCTGGAGTATTGCTTTGTCTCTCCTCCACAACTTTTACCACCCTCTTTCCCCTTTTATTCGTTGGCACACTTTGATCTGCAAGCCCCCTCACTCTCTAATTTACGCGAATAACCCCTTCTGTTCCATGTATTTCTCTATCCCCTTTCGACAGGATCATATCCATCAAATTTCCACTTCCCTTCAGTTGCAAAACGTTTCACTGGACTCAAAACAGTAACTTCCTCTTTCCACAGAGGGGGGCGGGGTGATCGGTGCATAAGGAGGGGCCGCATTATCGAGGGGGGGCGGTGCGGGGAACGGTGTCGGTGCTGACGGTGACGGTTCAGAATTTGAAAACAAGAGATCTCGCTCTAGTGGGTGCACGCACCTATCTTCGCCTCCGCTGGCGCTCTTTCCTCGGTGTGGGCGTGGTAGTGGTCGTGGTCTGGCTTCAGAACATAAGAACTGGGAGCAGGAGAAGGCCATCCGGCCCTTCGAGCCTGCTCCGCCATTCAATAAGATCATGGCTGATCTTTTTGTGGACTCAGATCCACTTCCCCGCGTTCTCACCGTATCCCTTGATTCCTTCATTGTTCAAAAAAATATCTACCTTACGTTTAAAAACGTTTACTGAAGTAGCATCAACTACTTCACTGGGCAAGGAATTTCATAGATTAATAACCCTCTGGGTGAAGAATTTCCTTCTCAATTTAGTCTTTCCCCTGCCTCCGCTGATTGGAGCAACCGCACGTCATTGGCGTCGCCCCGATCCTCACGGGCGAGACTCTGTCGTTCGTAGGCGGGGCTCATGCACAAACCTTGTCATCTGATTGGTTAAACTGTCGCGCCCGCCCCCTTTTGCTCATGTGTAGTTTGGACACGGACACGTGTTCACATGGTTCCTCGTTACGAATTAGTTGCCGAACATCTGGTCTTTCTTCGTCCATCGTTCTGTACTTCTAACCTGGTGCACACCTGAGGTTGGTAGGCTGTTTCTGGGTATACCATCTTTGTTGAGCCTTGCACGAAGTCTTCCATGAGGCATGTTCCTCAGTCTTGGCTCTGTGTGTTCCCCTGTCTGTTGGGGCCATGATATGGTGGCTCTCAGGCAGGTTGAGTTGAGATGATGAGTGGGTAAGTACGGAGCAGATGAACTATCTCTCGGATAAATTTGAAGTTATCTAAGTTAGGAGCAAAAACTTAAAAGCCATTTATTATCTGAAGAGTGATAGATTGGGAACGGGAGTGGTGCACTGAGAGCTTAGTGTCCTTATACCTGACGCTGAAAGCAAGTATGACCTTGACCTTGATCCTGACCCTGACCATATTGCAGGTGGTGAACAAGGCAGATGGTTCGTTGGCTGCCTTATTGAGGGAATTCATGGATTGACTAACAGGCTTCCTCCACTGAGATAAGAACTTCAGAAGTGAAAAATCTCGACTTCACCGAATGACTCAACTTATGATGTTGCTTTGATTAACACGCATATTTGAGTGAGATAAGCACTTCACAAGGCAAAAAACTCAAGTTTACCAAATGACTTAATTTTTCACGCAGTTTGGATTAAAATGCTTACTTCACCGAGTTAAGCACTTCAGAAGACAAAAATCTGAACTTCACCAAACAAATCGTTTTTTGATGCTGGTTTGAATAATATGCTTACTTCAGTGACATAAGCACTTCAGAATTCAAAAAATCTCAACATCACCAAATGACTCAGCGTTTGATGTTGTTTTGGCTAACGTGCTTATTTCAGTGAGATAAGCATATCAGAAGACTAAAATCTCACCTTCACCAAATGACCGAACATTAGATACTGGTTTGTTTACAATTCTTATTTCAGTGGGATAAGCACTTCAGAAGTCAAAAATCTCAACTTCACCAAACGACTCAACTTTTGATGGTGTTATGACGAACATGCTTATTTCAGCGAGTGAAGGACGTCAGAACGCAAAAATCTCAACTTCACCAAATGACTTAATTTATGATGCTGGTTAAATTAAAATGATTATTTCAACGAGTTAAGCGTATCCGAAGACTAAAATCTCAAACTGACCAAAGGACCTAACGTTTGATGCTGATTTGACTAAAATGCTTATTTCAGTGAGATAAGCACTTCAGAAGACCAAAATCTGAACTTCACTAAATGACTCAAATTTTGATGTTGGATTGACTAATAGGCTTCCTCCAGGGAAATAAGCACTTCAGAAGTGAAGAATCTCGACTTCACCAAATGACTCAACTTTTGATGTTGTTCTGAGTAACATGCATATTTGAGTGAGATGAGCACTTCAGAAGACCAAAACCTGAACTTCACCAAATTACTCAATTTTTGATGTTGTTTTGACGAACATGCTCATTTCAGCGAGTTGAGCACTTCAGAAGGCTAAAATCTCAACTTCAACAAATGACACAACTTTTGATGCTGGTTGTTTTGAAATACTTATTTCAGCGAGTTAAGCTCTTCCGAACACCACAACCTGAACTTCACGAAATGACTCCAGTTTTGATGTTGTTTTGACTGACGTGCCTGTTTCAGCGAGATTAGCATATCAGAAGACTGAAATTTTAACTTCACCAAAGGACAACACTTTTGATGCTGGTTTGACTTAAATGCATATTTCAGTCAGATGAGCACTACAGACGTCAAAAATCTCAACTTCATCAAAAGTCTTGATTCTTGATGCTGGTGAGACTAAAATGCTTATTTCAGTGAGTTCAGCACTCGAGAAGACTAAGATGTGAACTTCACCAAATGACTCAATATTTAACGTTATTTTGAATAACATGCTTATTTGAGTGAGATAAGGACTTCAGAAGGCAAAAATCTCAACTTCACCAAATGACTAACCTTTTGATGTTGTTTTGAATAACATGCTTATTTCAGCGAGGTAAGCAGTTCAGAAGGCAAAAATCTCAATTTCACCGAATGATTTAATTTTTAATGCTATGTGGATTAAAAATGCTTAAATCAGGGAGATAAGCAGTTCAGATGACAAAAGTCTGAACTTCACCAAATGACTCAAATTTTGATGTTGGATTGACCTATAGGCTTCCTCCAGTGAAATAAACACTTCAGAAGTGAAGAATTTCGACTTCACCAAATGACTCAACTTTTCATGTTGTATTGAGTAACATGCATTTTTGAGTGAGATAAGTCTTCTGCTATGCTTATCTCGCTGAAATAAGCATGTTAGTCAAACCATCATCAAAACTACAATCATTTGGTGAAGTTCAGATTTTGGTCTTCTGCAGTACTAAACTCGCTGAAATGAACATGCTGGTCAAACTAACATCAAAAATTGAGTCATTTGGTAAAGTTCAGATTTTTGACTTCTGAAATGCTTATCTCCGTCAATTAAGCATGTTAGTCAAACCATCATCAAAACTAGAGTCATTTGGTGAAGTTTAGGTTTTGGTGTTCGGAAGAGCTTAACTCGCTGAAATAAGCATTTTAAACCAAACAGCATCAAAAGTTGTATCATTTGGTGAATTTGAGATTTTAGCCCTCTGAAGTGCTTAAATCGCTGAAATAAGCATGTTAGACAAACTAACATCAAAAATTCAATCATTTGGTGAAGTTCAGATTTTTGTCTTCTGAAATGCTTATGTCGCTGAAATAAGCATTTTAATCCAAACAGGATTAAAAATTAAAACACATGGTGCAGTTGAGATTTTTGCCTTCTGAATTGCTTAACACGCTGAAATAAGCATGCTATTCAAAACAACATCAGAAGTTGAATCATTTGGTGAAGTTGAGATTTTTGACTTCTGAACTGCTTGTCTGACTCAAATAGCCATGTTAGTTGAACCAACATCAAAACTTGAGTCATTTGGTGAAATTCTTATTTTGGTCTTCTGAAGTGCTTATCTGAGTGAAATAAGCATGTTAGTCAAAACTGCATCAAAAATTAAGTCAGATGGTGAAGTTGAGATTTTTGATTTCTGAAGTGCTTATCTCACTCAAATGGTCATGTCGTCAAACCAACATCAAACCTTGAGCCATTTGGTGAAGTTCAGATTTTGGTTTTCTGAAGTGCTTAACTCACTGAAATAAGCATGTCAGTCAAAACAACATGAAAAAATAAGACATTTGGTGAAGTTGGGATTTTTGACTTCTGAAGTGCTTATCTGACTCAAATAAGCATGTTAATCTAACCAACATCAATACTTGAGTCATTTGGTGAAGTTCAGGTTTGGTCTTCTGAAGTGTTTATCTGCGTGAAATAAGCATCTTCGTCAAAACAGCATCAACATCGAAGTCATTTGGTGAAGTTGAGATTTTTGTCTTCTGAAGTGCCTATCTCACTTAAATAAGCATTTTAGACAAATCAGCATCAAAAATTAGGTCTTTTGGTCAAGTTGAGATTTTTGTTTTCTGAAGCTCTTAACTCGCTGAAGTCAGCATTTTAAACCAACCAGCATCAAAAGTTGTGTCAATTGTGACGTTGAGATTTTAGCCGAATGAAGTGCTTAACTCGCTTAAATAAGCATGTTAGTCAAAACAATATCAAAAGTTGAGTCATTTGGTGAAATTGAGATTTTTGACTTCTGAAATGCTTCTCTCAATCAAAGAAGCATGTTAGTCAAACGATCATCAAAACTACAATCATTTGGTGAAGTTCAGATTTTGGTCTTCTTAAGTGCCTATCTGAGTGAAATAAGCATGTTAGTCAAAACAGCATAATAAATTAAGTCATTTAGTGAAGTTGAGATTTTTGACTTCTGAAGTGCTTATCTCACTGAAATAAGCATTTTAGACATAACAGCATCAAAAGTTGAGTGTTTTGGTCAAGTTGCGATGTTGGTTTTCTGATATGCTTATCTAACTGAAATAAGAACGTTAGTCAAAACAAAATAAAAATTTGAGTCATTTG
>NW_025965711.1:163481-164079 GCF_021869965.1 Rhincodon typus | reverse complement strand
ACATGCGTATTTCAGTGAGTTAAGACTTCATAAGACCAAAATCTCAACTTCACCAAATGAGTCAACTTTTGATGTTGTTTTGACTAACGTGCTTACTTCAGCGAGATAAGCATATCAGAATACCAAAATCTCAATCTCACCAAGACACTCAACTTTTGATGCTGGTTTGACTTGTATGCATACTTCAGCGAGATAAGCAGATCAGAAGACTCAAATCTCAACTTCACCAGAGGACCCACCTTTTGATGTTGATTTGACGAAAATGTTTATTTAAGTGTGATAAGCACTTGAGAATTCAAAAATCCCAACTTCACCGAATGACTTAAATGTTGATGCTGTTTTGACTAACTTGCTTATTTCATCAGATAAGCACTTCAGAAGACCAAAATCTGAACTTCTCCAAATGACTGAATTTTTGATGTTGGTTTGACTAATATGCTTATTTCAGCGATTTAACCACTTCTGAAGGCAAAAATCTCAACTTCACCAAATGACTTAATTTTTGATGGTTGGATTAAAATGCTTATTTCAGCAAGTTGAGCACTTCAGTAGACATAAATCTGAATTTCACCAAATGACTCAATTTTTGATCTTGTTT
>NW_025965711.1:162344-162981 GCF_021869965.1 Rhincodon typus | reverse complement strand
TGTTTTGAATAGCATGCTTATTTCAGCGGGTTAAGCATTTCAGAAGTCAAAAATCTCAACTTCACCAAATGACACAACTTTTGATGTTGTTTTGACTAACGTACTTATTTCAGCTAGATAAGCATAGCAGAAGACATATCTCACTCAAAAATGCATGTTACTCAATACAACATGAAAAGTTGAGTCATTTGGTGAAGTCGAAATTCTTCACTTCTGAAGTGCTTATTTCACTGGAGGAAGCCTATAGGTCAATCCAACATCAAAATTTGAGTCATTTAGTGAAGTTCAGATTATTGTCATCTGAACTGCTTATCTCCCTGACTTAAGCATTTTTAATCCATATAGCATTAAAAATTAAATCATTCAGTGAAATTGATATTTTTGCCTTCTGAACTGCTTACCTCGCTGAAATAAGCATGTTAGTCTTATCAACATCAAAACTTGAGTCATTTGTTGAAGTTCAGATTTTGGTCTTCTGAAGTGCTTATCTGAGAGAAATAAGCATGTTAGTGAAAACAGCATAAAAAAATTAAGTAATTTGGTGAAGTTCAGATTCTGGTCTCTTCAAGTGCCTAACTCGCTGAAATAAACATTTTATTGCAACCAGTACCAAAAGTTCAGTCTTCTGGTGAAGTTG
>NW_025965711.1:160602-161844 GCF_021869965.1 Rhincodon typus | reverse complement strand
TTTTTTTTTTGCTGTTTTGACTAACATGCTTATTTCATTCAGATAAGCACTTCAGAAGACCAAAATCTGAACTTCAACAAATTACTCAAGTTTTGATGTTCGATAGACTAACATGCTTATTTGAGTGAGATAAGCACTGCTGACGTCAAAAATCTCAACTTCACAAAATGCCTTAATTTTTAATGCTGTATTGACTAACATGCTTATTTCAGTAAGATAAGCACTTCTGAAAACCAAAATCTGAACTTCACCAAATGGCTCAACTTTTGATGTTGGTTCGAATAAAATGTTTATTTCAGGCAGTTAAGCTGTTCAGTAGACCAAAATCTGAATTTCATCAAATGACTCAAGTTTTGATGTTGGTTTGACTAACAAGTTTATTTCACTGAGATAAGCACTTCAGAAATCGAAAATCTCAACTTCACGAAATGACTCAACTTTTGATGTTGTTTTGACTAACGTGCTGATTTCAGTGAGTTAAGCATATGAGAAGACTAAAATCTCTTCTTCACCAATAACGCAATATTGGATGCTGATTGGTTTAAAATGCTTATTTCAGCGAGTTAAGCTCTTCAGAACACCAAAACCTGAACTTCACCAAATGACTCTATTTTTGATGATGGTTTGACTAACATGCTTATTTGAGTGAGGTAAGCATTTCAGAAATCAAAAATCTCAACTTCACGAAATGACACAACTTTTGATGTTGTTTTGAAAAACGTGCTTATTTCAGCGAGATATGCATATCAGAATACTAAAATATCAACTTCACCAAATGACGTAACTTTTGATGCTGTTTTGACTTAAACGTTTATTTCACTGAGCTGAGCACTACAGAAGTCAAAACTCTCAACTTCATCAAATGACTCGATTACTGATGCTGGTTAGACTAAAATGCTTATTTCAGTGATTTAAGCACTTGAGAAGACAAAAATCTGAAATTCACCAAATGACTCAATTTTTGATGTTAGTTTGCCTAACATACTCATTTCGGTGAGTTTGGCACTTCAGAAGATGAAAATCTCAACTTCACCAAATAACACAACTTTTGGTGTTGTTTTGACTCATGTTCTTATTTCAGCATGATAAGCATCGCAGAAGATGAAAATCTCAACTTCAACAAGACACTCAACTTTTGATGCTGCTTTGACAACATGCTTATTTCAGTGAGATAAGCACTTCAGAAGACCAAAATCTGAACTGTAACAATTGACTCAAGTTTTAATGTTAGTTTGACTGACA
>NW_025965711.1:158008-160102 GCF_021869965.1 Rhincodon typus | reverse complement strand
TCTTCTTCACCAAATGCCACAACATCTGGTATTGTTTTGACGAACGTACTGATTTCAGCGAGATAAGCATAGCAGAAGACCAAAATCTCAACTTCAACAAGAAACTCAACTTTAGATGCTGTTTTGACTAACATGCTTATTTCAGTGGTGCAATTACCAAAATCTAACCTTCACCAAATGACTTAATTTTTTTTTTGCTGTTTTGACTAACATGCTTATTTCATTCAGATAAGCACTTCAGAAGACCAAAATCTGAACTTCAACAAATTACTCAAGTTTTGATGTTCGATAGACTAACATGCTTATTTGAGTGAGATAAGCACTGCTGATGTCAAAAATCTCAACTTCACAAAATGCCTTAATTTTTAATGCTGTTTTGACGAACATGCTTATTTCAGTAAGATAAGCACTTCCGAAAACCAAAATCTGAACTTCACCAAATGGCTCAACTTTTGATGCTGGTTCGAATAAAATGTTTATTTCAGGCAGTTAAGCTGTTCAGTAGACCAAAATCTGAACTTCATCAAATGACTCAAGTTTTGATGTTGGTTTGACTAACATGCTTATTACACTGAGATAAGCACTTCAGAAATCGAAAATCTCAACTTCACTAAATGACTCAACTTTTGATGTTGTTTTGACGAACGTGCTGATTTCAGTGAGTTAAGCATATGAGAAGACTAAAATATCTTCTTCACCAATAACGCAACATTGGATGCTGGTTGGTTTAAAATGCTTATTTCAGCGAGTTGAGCTCTTCAGAACACCAAAACCTGAACTTCACCAAATGACTCTATTTTTGATGAAGGTTTGACGAACATGCTTATTTGAGTGAGGTAAGCATTTCAGAAATCAAAAATCTCAACTTCACGAAATGACACAACTTTTGATGTTGTTTTGAAAAACGTGCTTATTTCAGCGAGATAAGCATATCAGAATACTAAAATATCAACTTCACCAAATGACGTAACGTTTGATGCTGGTTTGACTTAAACGTTTATTTCACTGAGCTGAGCACGACAGAAGTCAAAACTCTCAACTTCATCAAATGACTTGATTACTGATGCTGGTTAGACTAAAATGCTTATTTCAGTGATTTAAGCACTTGAGAAGACAAAAATCTGAAATTCACCAAATGACGCAATTTTTGATGTTAGTTTGCCTAACATACTCATTTCGGTGAGTTTAGCACTTCAGAAGATGAAAATCTCAACTTCACCAAATAACACAACTTTTGATGTTGTTTTGACTGTTGTTCTTATTTCAGCGTGATAAGCATAGCAGAAGACGAAAATCTCAACTTCAACAAGACACTCAACTTTTGATGCTGCTTTGACAACATGCTTATTTCAGTGAGATAAGCACTTCAGAAGACCAAAATCTGAACTGTAACAATTGACTCAAGTTTTAATGTTAGTTTGACTGACATGCTCATTTCAGTGAGACAAGCACTGCCGAAGTCATAAATCTCAACTTCACCAAATGATTTAATTGCTGAGATAGCAGGAACTGCAGATGCTGGAGAATCCGAGACAACAAGGTGCACAGCTGGATGAACACACCAGGCCAAGCAGCATCATAGGAGCAGATGCTATTTTGACTAACGTGCTTATTTGAGTGAGATATGCGTATCAGAAGACTAAAATGTCAACTTCACCAAATGACCTAACTTTTGATACTGGTTGGATTAAAATTCGTATTTCTGCGAGAAAAGGACTTCAAAAGATCAAAATCTCAACTTCACCAAATGACACTGCTTTTGATATTGTTTTGACTAACGTGCTTATTTCAGCGAGATAAGCACAGCAGAAGGCCAAAATTTCAACTTCTACAAGACACTGAACTTTTGATGCTGTTTCGACTAACATGCTTATTTCAGTGGGAAAAGCACTTCAAAAGACCAAAATCTGAACTTCATTAATGACTCAAATTTTGATGTTGGATGACTAACAGGCTTCCTCCAGTGAAATAAGCACTTCAGAAGTGAAGAATCTCGACTTCACCAAATGACTCAAGTTTTGATGTTGTTTTGAATAACATGCCTATTTGAGTGAGATATGCACTTCAAAGACCAAAATCTGAACTTCACCAAAT
>NW_025965711.1:156357-157508 GCF_021869965.1 Rhincodon typus | reverse complement strand
ATCTAACCTTCACCAAATGACTTAATTTTTTTTTTGCTGTTTTGACTGGCATGCTTATTTCATTCAGATAAGCACTTCCGAAAACCAAAATCTGAACTTCATCAAATGAATCAAGTTTTGAAGTTGGTTTGACTTACATGCTTATTTCACTGAGATAAGCACTTCAGAAATCGAAAATCTCAACTTCACGAAATGACACAACTTTTGATGTTGTTTTGAAAAACGTGCTTATTTCAGCGAGATAAGCATATCAGAATACTAAAATATCAACTTCACCAAATGACGTAACTTTTGATGCTGGTTTGACTTAAATGTTTATTTCACTGAGCTGAGCACGACAGAAGTCAAAACTCTCAACTTCATCAAATGACTTGATAACTGATGCTGGTTGGACTAAAATGCATATTTCAGTGATTTAAGCACTTGAGAAGACAAAAATCTGAAATTCACCAAATGACTCAATTTTTGATGTTAGTTTGCCTAACATACTCATTTCGGTGAGTTCAGCACTTCAGAAGATGAAAATCTCAACTTCACCAAATAACACAACTTTTGATGTTGTTTTGACTAATGTTCTTATTTCAGCGTGATAAGCATAGCAGAAGACGAAAATCTCAACTTCAACAAGACACTCAACTTTTGATGCTGCTTTGACAACATGCTTATTTCAGTGAGATAAGCACTTCAGAAGAACAAAATCTGAACTGTAACAATTGACTCAAGTTTTAATGCTAGTTTGACTGACATGCTCATTTCAGTGAGACAAGCACTGCCGAAGTCATAAATCTCAACTTCACCAAATGATTTAATTACTGAGATAGCAGGAAATGCAGATGCTGGAGAAGCCGAGACAACAAGGTGCAGAGCTGGATGAACACAGCCGGCCAAGCAGCATCATAGGTGCAGACGCTGTTTTGACTAACGTGCTTATTTGAGTGAGATATGCGTATCAGAAGACTAAAATGTCAACTTCACCAAATGACCTAACTTTTGATACTGGTTGGATTAAAATTCGTATTTCTGCGAGAAAAGCACGTCAAAAGATCAAAATCTCAACTTCACCAAATGACACTGCTTTTGATATTGTTTTGACTAACGTGCTTATTTCAGCGAGATAAGCACAGCAGAAGGCCAAAATTTCAACTTCTACA
>NW_025965711.1:151619-155857 GCF_021869965.1 Rhincodon typus | reverse complement strand
GTCCAACCAGAATAAAAAATCAAGTCATTTGGTGAAGTTCAGATTTTAGGCTTAAATCGCTGATATAAGCATTTTAATTTAACCAGCATCAAAACTTCGTTCATCTGGTGAAGGTGAGATTTTAGTCTTCTGATATGCTTATTTCGCTGAAATAAGCACGTTAGTCAAAACAACAACAAACGTTGAGTAATTTGGTGAAGTTGAGATTTTTGATTTCTGAAGTGCTTTTCTCACTGAAATAAGCATGTTAGTCAAATCAACATCAAAACTTGAGTCATTTGATGGAGTTCAGATTTCGGTTTTCTGATGGGCTTATCTTACTGAAATAAGCATGTCAGTCAAAACAGCATTAAAAATTAAGTCATTTGGTGAAGTTGAGATTTTTGACTTCTGAAGTGCTTATCTAACTCAAATAAGCATGCGAGTCTGACTAACAGCAAAACTTGAGTCATTTGTTGAAGTTCAGATTTCGTCTTCTGAAGTGCTTATCTGAGTGAACTATACATGTTAGTCAAACCAGCAAAAAAAAAATAAGTCATTTGGTGAAGTTCAGATTTTGGTCTTCTGAAGTGCATATCTCACTCAAATATGCATGTTATTCAAAACAACATCAAAACTTGAGTCATTTGGTGAAGTCGAGATTCTTCACTTCAGAAGTGCTTATTTCACTGGAGGAAGCCTGTTAGTCATCCAACATCAAAATGTGAGTCATTAGTGAAGTTCAGATTTTGGTCTTTTGAAGTGCTTTTCCCACTGAAATAAGCATGTTAGTCAAAATAGCATCAAAAGTTCAGTGTCTTGTTGAAGTTGAAATTTTGGCTTTCTGCTGTGCTTGTCTCGCTGAAATAAGCACGTTAGTCAAAACAATATCAAAAGCAGTGTCATTTGGTGAAGTTGAGAGTTTGATCTTTTGAAGTGCTTTTCTAGGAGAAATAAGAATTTTAATCCAACCAGTATCAAAAGTTAGGTCATTTGGTGAAGTTGACATTTTAGTCTTCTGATACGCATATCTCACTCAAATCAGCACGTTAGTCAAAACAGCATCTGCACATATGATGCTGCTTGGCCTGCTTTGTTCATCCAGCTCTGCACCTTGTTGTCTCGGATTCTCCAGCATCTGCAGTTCCTGCTATCTCAGTAATTAAATCATTTGGTGAAGTTGAGATTTATGACTTCGGCAGTGCTTGTCTCACTGAAATGAGCATGTCAGTCAAACTAACATTAAAACTTGAGTCAATTGTTACAGTTCAGATTTTGGTCTTCTGATGTGCTTATCTCACTGAAATAAGCATGTTGTCAAAGCAGCATCAAAAGTTGAGTGTCTTGTTGAAGTTGAGATTTTCGTCTTCTGCTATGCTTATCACGCTGAAATAAGAACGTTCGTCAACACAACATCAAAAGTTGTGTTATTTGGTGAAGTTGAGATTTTCATCTTCTGAAGTGCTAAACTCACCGAAATGAGTATGTTAGGCAAACTGACATTAAAAATTGAGTCATTTGGTGAATTTCAGACTTTTGTCTTCTCAAGTGCTTAAATCACTGAAATAAACATTTTAGTCTAACCAGCATCAGTAATCAAGTCATTTGATGAAGTTGAGAGTTTTGACTTCTGTAGTGCTCAGCTCAGTGAAATAAACGTTTAAGTCAAACCAGCATCAAAAGTTACGTCATTTGGTGAAGTTGATATTTTAGTATTCTGATATGCTTATCTCGCTGAAATAAGCACGTTTTTCAAAACAACATCAAAAGTTGTGTCATTTCGTGAAGTTGAGATTTTTGATTTCTGAAATGCTTACCTCACTCAAATAAGCATGTTAGTCAAACCTTCATCAAAAATACAGTCATTCGGTAAAGTTCAGGTTTTGGTGTTCTGAAGAGCTTAACTCGCTGAAATAAGCATTTTAAACCAACCAGCATCCAAAGTTGCGTTATTGGTGAAGAAGAGATTTTAGTCTTCTCATATGCTTAACTCGCTGAAATAAGCACGTTAGTCAAAACAACATCAAAAGTTGAGTCATTTAGTGAAGTTGAGATTTTCGATTTCTGAAGTGCTTATCTCACTGAAATAAGCATGTTAATCAAAACAACATCAAAACTTGAGTCATTTGATGAAGTTCAGATTTTGGTTTTCGGAAGTGCTTATCTTACTGAAATAAACATGTTAGTCAAAACAGCATTAAAAATTAAGGCATTTTGTGGAGTTGAGATTTTTGACGTCAGCAGTGCTTATCTCACTCAAATAAGCATGTGAGTCTATTGAACATCAAAACTTGAGTAATTTGTTGAAGTTCAGATTTTGGTCTTCTGAAGTGCTTATCTGATTGAAATAAGCATGTTAGTCAAAACAGCATCTAAAGTTGAGTTTCTTGTTGAAGTTGAGATTTTGGTCTCCTGCTATGCTTATCTCGCTGAAATAAGCAAGTTAGTCAAAACAATACCAAATGTTGTGGCATTTGGTGAAGAAGAGATTTTGATCTTCTGACGTGCTTAACTCGCTGAAATAAGCATGTTAGTCAAACGAACATAAAAAATTGTGCCATTTGATGAAGTTCAGACATTAATCTTCTGAAGTGCTTACCTCGCTGAAATAAGCATTTTCGTCTGACCTGAATCAAAAATCAAGTCATTTGGTGAAGTTCAGGTTTTTGACTTCTGAGGAGCTTAACTCGCTGAAATAAGCATTTTAATTTCACCAGCATCAAAAGTTAGGTCATCTGGTGAAGTTGAGATTTTAGTCTTCTGATATGCTTATCTCGCTGAAATAAGCACGTTAATCAAAACAACATCAAAAGTTGAGTCATTTAGTGAAGTTGAGATTTTTGATTTCTGAAGTGCTTACCTCACTGAAATAAGCATGTTAGTCAAACCAACATCAAAACTTGAGTCATTTGGTGAAGTTCAGATTTTGGTCTGCTGAAGAGCTTAACGTGCTGAAATAAGCATTTTATTCCAACCAGCATCAAAAGTTGAGTCATTTCGTGAAGTTGAGATCTTAGCCTTCTGACGTGCTTAAATCGCTGAAATAAACATGTTAGTCAAAGCAACATCAAAACTTGAGTCATTTGGTGAAGTTCAGATTTTGGTTTTCGGAAGTGCTTATCTTACTGAAATAAACATGTTCGTCCAAACAGCGTTAAAAATTAAGGCATTTTGTGGTGTTGAGATTTTTGACGTCAGCAGTGCTTATCTCACTCAAATAAGCATGTTAGTCTATCGAACATCAAAACTTGAGTTATTTGTTGAAGCTCAGATTTTGGTCTTCTGAAGTGCTTATCTGAATGAAATAAGCATGTTAGTCAAAACAGCATAAAAAATTAAGTCATTTGGTGCAGTTTAGATTTTGGTCTTCTGAAGTGCTTTTACCACAGCAATAAGCATCTTAGTCAAAACAGCATCTAAAGTTGAGTTTCTTGTTGAAGTTGAGATTTTGGTGTTCTGCTAATGCTTATCTCGCTGAAATAAGCACGTCAGTCAAAACAATACCAACTGTTGTGGCACTTGGTGAAGCAGAGATTATGATCTTCTGAAGTGCTTATCTCGCTGAAATGAGCACGTTAGTCAAACGAATATCAAAAATTGAGTCATTTGGTGAAGTTCAGATTTTTGGCTCATAAGGTGCTTAACTCGCTGAAATAAGCATGTTAATTTAACCAGCATCAAAAGTTGGGTCATCTGGTGAAGGTGAGATTTTAGTCTACTGATATTTTTATATCACTGAAATAAGCACGTCAGAACAACCAGCATCAAAAGTTGAGTCATTTGTTGAAGTTGAGATTTTTGATTCCTGGCGTGCTTATCTCACTGAAATAAGCATGTTAGTCAAATGAACATCAAGAATTGTGCCCTTTGATGAAGTTCAGATATTCATCTTCTGAAGTGCTTACCTCAGCATTTTAGTCTGACCAGAATCAAAAATCAAGTCATTTTTTGAAGTTCAGATTTTTGGCTTCGAAGTTGGTAAAGTCGCTGAAATAAGCATTTTAATTTAACCAGCATCAAAAGTTAGGTCATCTGGTGAAGTTGAGATTTCTGATTTCTGAAGTGCCTTACTCACTGAAATAAGCATGTTAGTCAAACCATCATCAAAACTAGAGTCATTTGGTGAAGTTCACGTTTTGGTGTTCTGAAGAGCTTAACTCGCTGAAATAAACATTTTAAACCAACCAGCATCAAAAGTTGAGTCATTTGGTGGAGTTGAGATTTTGATCCTCTGAAGTGCTTACCTCACTGAATAGGAA
>NW_025965711.1:151254-151519 GCF_021869965.1 Rhincodon typus | reverse complement strand
GACAGGCTTGTCTCGTGTAAATAAGCATTTTAGTCAAACCAGCATCATAAGTTGAGTGTCTTGGTAAAATGAGATTTTGTCTTCTGACATGCTTATCTCACTGAAATAAGCACGTTAGTCAAAACAACATCAAAAATTGAGTCATTTGGTGAAGTTGAGATTTTGACCTTCTGAAGTGATTAACTTGCTGAAATAAGCATGTTAGTCAAACGAACATAAAAAAATTGTGCCATTTGATGAAGTTCAGATTTTAATCGTCCGAAGA
>NW_025965711.1:149338-150754 GCF_021869965.1 Rhincodon typus | reverse complement strand
CTGTTAGTGCTGACCTTTCTTCAGTGTTGGCCACCTACAGTGCTGACCCCTCGAAGTGCTGACTCCACTCTGTCCAGCACTATCTCAATTCTGACACCCCCCCCACCCGCTCTGTACAGCACTCCCTCACTGCTGACCCCGCTCCGTGCTGACTCCTCTCAGTGCTGACCCCAAACTGTGCAGCACTACCTCAGGGCAGGCCCCGCTCAGTGCTGGCCCATCCTTCAGTGCTGGCCCCGCCCTCATTGCAGCACTCCCTCAGTGCTGACGTCCCTTCAGTGCTGGACGGTGAGTACTGATTCCCCTCTGTACAGCACTCCCTCAGTGCACCAATTCCTCACGACTGACCCCATCATTGCTGACCTCCCTTCAGTGCCTTCCACCTACAGCGCGGACCCCTCTAAGTGCTGACACATGTCTGTCCAGCACTACCTCAGGGCTGATGCCCCTCTGTGCTGCACGCCTTCAAAGCAGCACCCCCTCAGTGCTGACGCCCCCTCAGTGCTGGCGAACCCTCAGTGCTGACGCACCATCAGTGCCGCATTCCCTCAGTGCAGCACTCCCTCAGTGCAGCACTTCCTCAGTGCAGCACTCCCTCAGTGCAGCACTCCCTCAGCGCTCACCCCCATCAGTGCTGACCCCCATCAGTGCTGACCCCGCTCAGTGCTGAATTCCCTCAGTGCTGACAACCCCTCAGTGCAGAATTCCCTCAGTGCTGACCCCCATTCAGTGCTGACACCCCTCAGTATTCCTCAATACTGACTTTCAGACATTCTCACAGCACTGGCCCTCCAAGATTGCCATGCACCCTCACGGCTGTCACCACTCAGTGAAGTTCTCCCTCAGTGCTGACGCCCCTCAGTGCAGCACTGCCTCAGTGCTAACCTCCCTTCAGTGCAGCACTGCCTCATTGCTGACGCCGCCTCAGTGCTGACGACCCCACAGTGCTGACGCCCACACAGTGCTGCACTCCATCAGTACTCACCCCGTCAGTGCTGACCTCCCTTCAGTACTGGCCGGCTTCAGTGCAGCACTCCCTCACTGCTGATCGCTCTGCACAGCACTCCCTCAGTGCACCACGTCCTCACTACTGACCTCCCTTCAGTGCTGAGCTCACTTCAGTGTTGACCACCTTCAGTGCTGACACCTCAAAGTGATGACTGCACTCTGTCCAGCAATACCTCATGCTGACTCCGCTCAGTGTTGACCCCGCTCAGTGCAGCACTCCCGCAGTGCAGCACTCGATCAGCGCAGAACTCTTAGAGCTGATCCCCCTCAGTGCTGACCCCTCCCTGTGCTGACAACACTCTCTGCAGCACTACCTCAGGGCTGACTCCCCTCTGTGCAGCAGTCACTCAGTGCTGAACCTCCCAGTGCTGACCCCCCTCAGTGCTGATCCGCTCAGTGCTGACACAC
>NW_025965711.1:145804-148838 GCF_021869965.1 Rhincodon typus | reverse complement strand
GACTTAATTCTTGATCCTGATTTGAATAACGTGCTTCTTTCAGCGAGGTAAGCATATCAGAACGATAAAATCTCAAATTCACCAAATGACCGAACTTTTGATGCTGTTTGGATTAAAATTCTTATTTCAGCGAGACAAGCTCTTTAGAAGATCAAAATCTCAACTTCACCAAATGACTTCATTTTTTATGCTGTTTTGACTGACATGCTTATTTCAGAGGGATAAGCACTTAATAAGTCAAAAATCTCATCTTCACCAAACGACATCAATGTTGATGCGGTTTTGACTAACATGCTTATTTGAGTCAGGTAAGTTCTTCATAAGTCACAAATCTCAACTTCACCAAAGGACTTAACTTTGCACGCTGTTTGCACTAAAATGCTTATTTCAGTGAGACAAGCACTTCAGAAATCAAAAATCTCAACTTCACCATCTGTCTTAATTTTTGATTCTGTTTTGACTGACATGCTTATTTAACTCAGATAAGCACTTCAGAAGACCAATATCTCACTTCAACAATAATGTTAGTTTCTGATGTTGGTTTGGATGACATGCTCATTTCATTGAGATAAGAACTTCAGAAGATAAAATTCTGAACTTCACCAAATGACTCAATTTTTGATGTTAGTTTGACTAACATGCTCATTTCAGTGAGAAAAGCACTTCAGAAGATAAAATCTCAACTTCACCAAATGATACAACTTTTGGTTTTGTTTTGACAAGCGTGCTTATTTCAGCGAGATAAGCATAGCAAAAGACCAAAATCTCAACTTCAACAAGACACTCAACTGTTTAAGCTGTTTTGACAACATGCCCATTTGAGTGAAATAAGCACTTCAGAAGACCAAAATGTGAACTTCACCAAATGACTCAAATTTTGATGTTGGATTGACTAACAGGCTTCGTCCAGTGAAATAAGCACACAGAAGGGAACAATCTCGAATTCACCAAATTACTCAACTTTTGCTGTTGATTAGACGAACATGCTTACTTGAGTGAGATGAGCACTTCAGAAATCAAAAATCTCAACTTCTCCAAATGACTTAATTTTTAATTCTGTTTTGACTAACCTGCTTGTTTCAGTGAGTTAAGCACTTCAGAAAACCAAAATCTGAAACTCACCAAATGACTCAAGTTTTGATGTTGGTTTGAATAGAATGCTTATTTCTGCGATTAAAGCACTTCAGAAGTTCAAAATCTCAACGTAAACAAACGACTTAATTTTTGATGTTTTTTTTTTGAATGACATGCTTATTTCACTCAGATAAGCACATCAGAAGACCAACATCTGAACTTCACCAAATGAGTTAGTTTTTGATGCCGGTTCGAATGACATGCTTATTTCATTGAGATAAGCACTTCAGAAGATCAAAATCTGAACTTCACCAAATGACTCAACTTTTGATGCTGGTTGGATTGAAATGACTTCAAAAGACCAAAATCTGAACTTCACAAATTGAATCAAGTTTTGAACTTGGTTTAACTGACACGCGAATTTGAGTGAGATATGCACTTCAGAAGTCAAAAATCTGAACTTCACCAAATGACTTAATTTTTGACGATGTTTTCACTAACGTGCTTATTTCAGCCAGAGAAGCATATCAGAAGACTAAAATTTCACTTTCACCAAATGACCTAACTTTTGATGCTGCTTTGACGAACATGCTTACTTCAGCGAGTTAAGCACTTCAGAAGTCAAAAATCTCAACTTCACCAAATGACCTAACATTTGATGCTGGTTTTCCTAACATGCTTATTTCAGTGAGAAAAGCACTTCAGAAATCAAGAATCTCAACTTCACCAAATTACTCAACTTTTGATGCTGTTTTGACAAACGTGCTTATTTCAGCGAGATGAGCAAATCAGAAGACTAAAATCTCACCTTCACCAGATGACCTAACTTTTGGTGCTGGTTAAATTAAAATGCTTATTTCAGCGAGTTGAGCACCTCGGAAGTCAAAAATCTGAACTTCATCAAATGACACAATTTTTTATGTTCGTTTGACTATCATGCTTATTTCAGCGAGTTAACCAATTCAGAAAATCAAAACCGAAACATCACCAAATGACTCATCTTTTGATGTTGTTTTGACTGACGTGCTTATTTCAGCGAGATAAGCACATCAGAAGACCAAAATCTCAGTTTCACCAAGACACTCAACTTTTGATGCCTGTTTGAATAAAATGCTTATTTCAGCGAAATACGCACATTGGAAGACTAAAATCTAAACTTCATCAAATGATCTAGCTTTTGATGCTGATTTCACGAAAATGTTTATTTCACTCAGATAAGCACTTCAAAAGTCAAAAATCTCATCTTCACCAAATGACTTTAATGTTGATGTTGTTTTGACCTACATGCTTTTTTCAGTCAGATAAGCATTTCAGAAGTAAAAAATCTCAACTTCGCCAAATGACTTAATTTTCCATGCTGTTTTGACTAACATACCAGCTTATTTCAGTGAGATAAGCACTTCAGAATACCAAAACCTGAACTTCACTAAATCTCTCAAATTTTGATGTTGGATTGACGAGTCTTCCTCTCGTGAAATAAGCACTTCAGAAGAGAAGAATCTCGAATTCACCAAATGACTCAACTTTTGATGTTGTTTTGAGAAACATGCATATTTGATTGAGATAAACACTTCAGATGACCAAAATAAGAACTTCACCAAATGAGTCCAGTTTTGATGTTGGTTAAACTAACATGCTTACATGAGTGAGATAAGCACTTCAGAAGTCACAAATCTCAACTTCATCAAATGGCATAATTATAATGCTGGTTTGAGTAACATGTTTATTTCAGTGAGAGAAGCACATCAGAAGACCAATATCTGAACTTCACCAAATGAGTTAGATTTTGATGTTGGTTTCAATGACATCCTTATTTCATTGAGATAAGCACCTCAGAAGTCAAAAAGCTCAACTTCACCGAATGACTCAGCTTTTGATGTTGTTTTGACTAACATGCTTATTTCAGCGAGTTAAACAAATCTGAAGTGCGTATCTCAATGAAATAAAGATGTCATTCAAA
>NW_025965711.1:143926-145304 GCF_021869965.1 Rhincodon typus | reverse complement strand
CTTCACCAAATGACTCAAGTTTTGATATTGGTTTAACTAACATGCTTACTTCAGTGAGATCAGCACTTCAGAAGTCACAAATCTCAACTTCATCAAATGGCATAATTATAATGCTGGTTTGAGTAACATGTTTATTTCAGTGAGATAAGCACATCAGAAGACCAATATCTGAACTTCACCAAATGAGTTAGATTTTGATGTTAGTTTCAATGACATCCTTATTTCATTGAGATAAGCACTTCAGAAGTCAAAAAGCTCAACTTCACCGAATGACTCAGCTTTTGATGTTGTTTTGACTAACATGCTTATTTCAGCGAGTTAAACAAATCTGAAGTGCTCAATGAAATAAGGATGTCATTCAAACCAACATCAAAAACTAACATTTTTGTTGAAGTGAGATATTCGTCTTTTGAAGTGCTTATCAGGGTTAAATAAGGATGTTAGTCAAAACAGCATTAAATATTATTTCAGATAGTGAAGTTGAGATTTTTGATTTCTGAAGTGCTTATCTCACTGAAATAAGCATTTTGGTCCAACCAGGGTCCAAAGTTAGGGCCTTGGGTGAAGTTGAGATTTTTGACTTCTGAAGTACTTATCTCACTCAAATAATCATGTTAGTCAAACCAACATCAAAACTTAAGTCATTTGGTGAAGTTCAGATTTTGGTTTTCTGAAGTGCTTGTCTCACTGAAATAAACATGTTAGTCAAAAAAGTATGAAAAATTAAGTCATTTGGCGAAGGTGAGATTTTTGACTTCTGAAGTGCTTACCTGACTCAAATAAGCATATTAGTTAAAACAGCATCAACCTTGAACTCATTTGGTGAAGATGAGATTTTTGACTTCGGAAGTGCTTATCTCACTGAAGTAAACATTTTAGTCAAATCAGCATCAAAGGTTGGGTCCTTTGGTGAAGTTGAGATTTTAATCTTCTGATTAGATTATCTCGCTGAAATAAGCATTTTATTCAAACCAGCATCAAAAGTTAAGTGTCTTGTTGAAATTAAGATTTTGGTCTTCTGATATGCTTATCTCGCTGAAATACGCTCGTTAGTCAAAGCAACATCAAAAGTTAAGTCATTTGGCGAAGTTGCGATTTTGATCTTCTGAAGTGCTTAACTCGCTGAAATAAGCATGTTAGTCAAACGAACGTAAAAAATTGTGTCATTTGATGATTTTCAGATTTTAATCTTCCGAAGTGCTTCACTCACAGAAATAAACATTTAGTCTAACCAGAATAAAAAATCAAGTCATTTGGTGAAGTTCAGATTTTTGGCTGAAATCGCTGATATAAGCATTTTAATTTAACCAGCATCAAAACTTCGTTCATCTGGTGAAGGTGAGATTTTAGTCTTCTGATATGCTTATATCGCTGAAAT
>NW_025965711.1:141699-143426 GCF_021869965.1 Rhincodon typus | reverse complement strand
CCAATAACGCAACATTGGATGCTGGTTGGTTTAAAATGCTTATTTCAGCGAGTTAAGCTCTTCAGAACACCAAAACCTGAACTTCACCAAATGACTCTATTTTTGATGTTAGTTTGCCTAACATACTCATTTCGGTGAGTTTAGCACTTCAGAAGATGAAAATCTCAACTTCACCAAATAACACAACCTTTGATGTTGTTTTGAAAAACGTGCTTATTTCAGCGTGATAAGCATCGCAGAAGACGAAAATCTCAACTTCAACAAGACACTCAACTTTTGATGCTGCTTTGACAACATGCTTATTTCAGTGAGATAAGCACTTCAGAAGACCAAAATCTGAACTGTAACAATTGACTCAAGTTTCAATGTTAGTTTGACTGACATGCTCATTTCAGTGAGACAAGCACTGCCGAAGTCATAAATCTGAACTTCACCAAATGATTTAATTACTGAGAAAGCAGGAACTGCAGATGCTGGAGAATCCGAGTCAACAAGGTGCAGAGCTGGATGAACACAGCAGGCCAAGCAGCATCATAGGAGCAGATGTTATTTTGACTAACGTGCTTATTTGAGTGAGATATGCGTATCAGAAGACTAAAATGTCAACTTCACCAAATGACCTAACTTTTGATACTGGTTGGATTAAAATTCGTATTTCTGCGAGAAAAGAGTTTCAAAAGATCAAAATCTCAACTTCACCAAATGACACTGCTTTTGATATTGTTTTGACTAACGTGCTTATTTCAGCGAGATAAGCACAGCAGAAGGCCAAAATTTCAACTTCTACAAGAAACTGAACTTTTGATGCTATCTCGACTAACATGCTTATTTCAGTGGGAAAAGCACTTCAAAAGACCAAAATCTGAACTTCACTAATGATTCAAATTTTGATGTTGGATGACTAACAGGCTTCCTCCAGTGAAATAAGCACTTCAGAAGTGAAGAATCTCGACTTCACCAAATGACTCAACTTTTGATGTTGTTTTGAATAACATGCCTATTTGAGTGAGATATGCACTTCAAAGACCAAAATCTGAACTTCAACAAATGACTTAATTTTTTTTTTTTGCTCGTTTGACTAACATGTATATTTCACTCAGATGAGCACTTCAGAAGACCAAAATCTGAACTTCAACAAATGACTCAAGTTTTGCTGTTAGTGAGACTTGCATGCTTATTTGAGTTAGATAAGCACTTCAGAAGTCAAAAATCTCAACTTCACCAAATGACTTAATTTTTAATGCTGTTTTGACTAACATGCTTATTTCAGTAAGATAAGCACATCAGAAAACTGAAATCTGAACTCCATCAAATGACTCAAGTTTTGATGTTGATTTGACTAACATGCTTATTTCAGTGAAAAAAGCACTTCAGAAATCAAAAATCTCAACTTCACGAAATTACTCAACGTTTATTGTTTTGACTAACGTGCTTATTTCAGCGATATAAGCATATCAGAAGACTAAAATCTCACCTTCACCAGATGAACGAAGTTTTGATGCTGGTTAAATTAAAATGCTTATATCAGCGATTTAAGCCAAAAATCTGAATTTCACCAAATGACTTGATTTTTTATTCTGGTTAGACTAAATGTTTATTTCTGTGAGTGAAGCCCTTCGGAAGATTAAAATCTGAAAATCATCAAATGACACAAGTTTTTACGTTCGTTTGACTAACATGCTTATTTCAGCGAGTTAAGCACTTCAGAAGATCAAAATCGCAACTTC
>NW_025965711.1:141108-141599 GCF_021869965.1 Rhincodon typus | reverse complement strand
TTCAGAAATCAAAAATCTCAACTTCACCAAATTACTCAACGTTTATTGTTGTTTTGACAAACGTGCTTATTTCAACGATATAAGCATATCAGAAGACTAAAATCTCACCTTCACCAGATGAACGAAGTTCAATTAAAATGCTTATATCAGCGATTTAAGCCAAAAATCTGAACTTCACCAAATGACTTGATTTTTGATTCTGGTTAGACTAAAATGTTTATTTCTGTGAGTGAAGCACGTCGGAAGATTAAAATCTGAAAATCATCAAATGACACAATTTTTTACGTTCGTTTGACTAACATGCTTATTTCAGCGAGTGAAGCACTTCAGAAGATCAAAATCGCAACTTCACCAAATGACTTAACTTTTGATGTTGCTTTGACTAACGAGCGTATTTCAGCGAGATAAGCATATCAGAAGACCAAAATCTTAATTTCACCAGGACACTCAACTTTTGATGCTGGTTTGAATAAAATGCTTATTTCAGCGAG
>NW_025965711.1:140594-141008 GCF_021869965.1 Rhincodon typus | reverse complement strand
GGTTTGACTAACATGCTTATTTCAGCGAGTTAAGCACTTCAGAAGATCAAAATCGCAACTTCACCAAATGACTTAACTTTTGATGTTGCTTTGACTAACGAGCGTATTTCAGCGAGATAAGAATATCAGAAGACCAAAATCTTAATTTCACCAGGACACTCAACTTTTGATGCTGGTTTGAATAAAATGCTTATTTCAGCGAGATAATCTAATCAGAAGACTAAAATCTCAGCTTCACCAAAGGACCTAACCTTTGATGCTGATTTGACTAAAATGTTTACTTCAGTGAGATAAGCACTTCCGAAGTCAAAAATCTCATCTTCACCAAATGAGTTCAAGGTTGATGCTGTTTTAACTAATATGCTTATTTGAGTCAGATAAGCACTTCAGAAGTCAAAAATCTCACCTTCGCCA
>NW_025965711.1:139757-140494 GCF_021869965.1 Rhincodon typus | reverse complement strand
TCTCAACTTCACCCAAGGCCCTAACTTTGGACGCTGGTTGGACCAAAATGCTTATTTCAGTGAGATAAGCACTTCAGAAATCAGAAATCTCAACTTCATCATCTGAAATAATATTTAATGCTGTTTTGACTAACATCCTTATTTAACCCCGATAAGCACTTCAAAAGACGAAGATCTCACTTCAACAAATATGTTAGTTTTTGATGTTGGTTTGAATGACATCTTTATTTCATTGAGATACGCACTTCAGATTTATTTAACTCGCTGAAATAAGCATGTTAGTCAAAACAACATCAAAAGCTGAGTCATTCGGTGCAGTTGAGCTTTTTGACTTCTGAGGTGCTTATCTCAATGAAATAAGGATGTCATTGAAACCAACATCAAAATCTAACTCATTTGGTGAAGTTCAGATATTGGTCTTCTGATGTGCTTATCTCACTGAAATAAACATGTTCCTCAAACCAGCATTATAATTATGCCAATTGATGAAGTTGAGATTTGTGACTTCTGAAGTGCTTATCTCACTCAAGTAAGCATGTTAGTTTAACCAACATCAAAACTGGAGTCATTTGGTGAAGTTCTTATTTTGGCCATCTGAAGTGTTTATCTCAATCAAATATGCATGTTTCTCAAAACAACATCAACAGTTGCGTCATTTGGTGAATTCGAGATTCTTCTCTTCTGAAGTGCTTATTTCACTAGAGGAAGACTGTTAGTCAATCCAACATCAAAATTTG
>NW_025965711.1:138717-139257 GCF_021869965.1 Rhincodon typus | reverse complement strand
CAAATCAGAAGACTAAAATCTCACCTTCACCAGATGACCTAACTTTTGATGCTGGTTAAATTAAAATGCTTATTTCAGCGAGTTAAGCACCTCGGAAGACCAAAATCTCGGTTTCACCAAGACACTCAACTTTTGATGCCTGTTTGAATAAAATGCTTCTTTCAGCGAAATAAGCACATCAGAAGACTAAGATCTAAACTTCATCAAATGATCTAACTTTTGATGCTGATTTCACAAAAATGTTCATTTCAGTCAGATAAGCACTTCAAAAGTCAAAAATCTCATCTTCACCAAATGACTTTAATGTTGATGTTGTTTTGACTTACATGCTTATTTCAGTCAGATAAGCACTTCAGAAGTCAAAAATCTCAACTTCGCCAAATGACTTAATTTTCCATGCTGTTTTGACTAACATAACAGCTTATTTCAGTGAGATAAGCACTTCAGAATACCAAAACCTGAACTTCACTCAATCTCTCAAATTTTGATGTTGGATTGGCGAACAGTCTTCCTCCAGTGAAATAAGCACTTCAGAAGAGA
>NW_025965711.1:137331-138217 GCF_021869965.1 Rhincodon typus | reverse complement strand
GAAATAAGCATGTTAGTCAAAACAACATCAAAAGCTGAGTCATTCGGTGAAGTTGAGCTTTTTGACTTCTGAAGTGCTTATCTCAATGAAATAAGGATGTCATTGAAACCAACATCAAAATCTAACTCATTTGGTGAAGTTCAGATATTGGTCTTCTGATGTGCTTATCTCACTGAAATAAACATGTTACTCAAACCAGCATTATAATTATGCCATTTGATGAAGTTGAGATTTGTGACTTCTGAAGTGCTTATCTCACTCAAGTAAGCATGTTAGTTTAACCAACATCAAAACTTGAGTCATTTGGTGAAGTTCTTATTTTGGCCATCTGAAGTCCTTATCTCAATCAAATATGCATGTTTCTCAAAACAACATCAAAAGTTGAGTCATTTGGTGAAGTCGAGATTCTTCTCTTCTGAAGTGCTTATTTCACTGGAGGAAGACTGTTCGTCAATCCAACATCAAAATTTGAGAGATTTAGTGAAGTTCAGGTTTTGGTATTCTGAAGTGCTTATCTCACTGAAATAAGCTGGTATGTTAGTCAAAACAGCATGGAAAATTAAGTCATTTGGCGAAGTTGAGATTTTTGACTTCTGAAATGCTTATCTGACTGAAATAAGCATGTAATTCAAAACAACATCAACATTAAAGTCATTTGGTGAAGATGAGATTTTTGACTTTTGAAGTGCTTATCTGACTGAAATAAACATTTTCGTGAAATTAGCATCAAAAGTTCGATCATTTGATGAAGTTTAGATTTTAGCCTTCTGATGTGCTTATTTCGCTGAAATAAGCATTTTATTCAAACAGGCATCAAAAGTTGAGTGTCTTGGTGAAACTGAGATTTTAGTCTTCTGATATGCATATCTCGCTGAAATAAGCACGT
>NW_025965711.1:136296-136831 GCF_021869965.1 Rhincodon typus | reverse complement strand
TCAGAAGTCACAAATCTCAACTTCATCAAATGGCATAATTATAATGCTGGTTTGAGTAACATGTTTATTTCAGTGAGATAAGCACATCAGAAGATGTGCCCATCTGATAAGCACATCTGAACTTCACCAAATGAGTTAGATTTTGATGTTGGTTTCAATGATATCCTTATTTCATTGAGATAAGCACCTCAGAAGTCAAAAAGCTCAACTTCACCGAATGACTCAGCTTTTGATGTTGTTTTGACTAACATGCTTATTTCAGCGAGTTAAACAAATCTGAAGTGCGTATCTCAATGAAATAAAGATGTCATTCAAACCAACATCAAAAACTAACATTTTTGTTGCAGTGAGATATTCGTCTTTTGAAGTGCTTGTCGGGGTTAAATAAGGATGTTAGTCAAAACAGCATTAATATTATTTCAGATGGTGAAGTTGAGATTTCTGATTTCTGAAGTGCTTATCTCACTGAAATAAGCATTTTGGTCCAACCAGCGTCCAAAGTTAGGGCCTTGGGTGAAGTTGAGATTTTTGACTT
>NW_025965711.1:135655-136196 GCF_021869965.1 Rhincodon typus | reverse complement strand
TGAGATAAGCACTTCCGAATACCAAAACCTGAACTTCACCAAATGACATAAGTTTTAATGTTGGTTTGAAAAATATGATTATTTGAGGGAGATACTAACATTTTTGTTGCAGTGAGATATTCGTCTTTTGAAGTGCTTATCGGGGTTAAATAAGGATGTTAGTCAAAACAGCATTAAATATTATTTCAGATGGTGAAGTTGAGATTTCTGATTTCTGAAGTGCTTATCTCACTGAAATAAGCATTTTGGTCCAACCAGCGTCCAAAGTTAGGGCCTTGGGTGAAGTTGAGATTTTTGACTTCTGAAGTACTTATCTCACTCAAATAATCATGTTAGTCAAACCAACATCAAAACTTGAGTCATTTGGTGAAGTTCAGATTTTGTTTTTCTGAAGTGCTTATCTCACTGGAATAAACATGTTAGTCAAAAAAGTATGAAAAATTAAGTCATTTGGAGAAGGTGAGATTTTTGACTTCTGAAGTGCTTATCTGACTCAAATAAGCATATTAGTTAAAACAGCATCAACCTTGAACTCATTTGG
>NW_025965711.1:135070-135555 GCF_021869965.1 Rhincodon typus | reverse complement strand
TCAAAGCAACATCAAAAGTTAAGTTATTTGGTGAAGTTGCGATTTTGATCTTGTGAAGTGCTTCACTCGCTGAAATAAGCATGTTAGTCAAACGAACGTAAAAAATTGTGTCATTTAATGATTTTCAGATTTTAATCTTCCGAAGTGCTTCACTCACAGAAATAAACATTTTAGTCTAACCAGAATCAAAAATCAAGTCATTTAGTGAAGTTCAGATTTTTGGCTTAAATCGCTGATATAAGCATTTTAATTTATCCAGCATCAAAACTTCGTTCATCTGGTGAAGGTGAGATTTTAGTCTTCTGATATGCTTATATCGCTGAAATAAGCACGTTAGTCAAAACAACAATGAACGTTGAGTAATTTGGTGAAGTTGAGATTTTTGATTTCTGAAGTGCTTTTCTCACTGAAATAAGCATGTTAGTCAAATCAACATCAAAACTTGAGTCATTTGATGGAGTTCAGATTTCGGTTTTCTGATGTGC
>NW_025965711.1:132372-134570 GCF_021869965.1 Rhincodon typus | reverse complement strand
TGCCTTCAGAAGTGCTTATCTCACTCGAATATGCATGATTTTCAAAAAACATCAAAAGTTGAGTCATTTGGTGAATTTGAGATTTTGATCTTCTGACGTGCTTTTCTCAAAGAAATCAACATGTATTTCAAACCAACATCAAAATCCAACTCATTTGGTGAAGTTGAGATATTGGTCTTCTGATGTGATTATCTGAGTGAAATAAGCGTGTTAGTCAAAACAGCATCAATAATTCAGTCGTTTGATGAAGATGAGATTTTTGAATTCTGAAGTGCTTATCACACTCAAATAAGCATGTTCGTCAAAAAAACATTGAAACTTGAGTCATTTTGTGAAGTTCAGATTTTGGAATTCTGAAGTGCTTAATTCGCTGAAAGACGCATTTTAATCCAACCAGCATCAAAAGTTGAATCATTTGGTGAAGTTGAGATTTTAGCTTTCTGAAGTGCTTAACTTGCTGAAATAAGCATGTCAGTCAAAACAACATCAAAAGTTGAGTCGTTTGGTGAAGTCGAGATTCTTTACTTCGGAAGTGCTTATTTCACTGCAGGAAGCCTGTTAGTCAATCCAACATCAAAATTTGAGTCATTTAGTGAAGTTCAGATTTTGGTCTTCAGAAGTGCTTATCTCACTGAAATGAGCATGTTGTCAAAAGAGCATAAAAATTGAGTGCCTTGTTGAAGTTGAGATTTTGATCTTCTGTTATGCTTATCTCGCTGAAATAAGCACGTTAGTCAAAACAATATCAAATGTTGTGACATTTGGTGAAGTTGGAATTTTGATCTTTTGAACTGCTAATTCGCTGAAACAAGCATGTTATTCAAAACAACTTCCAAAGTTGGGTCATTTGGTGAAGTTGCGATTTTTGACTGCTGAAGTCCTTATCGCACTCAAATAAGCATGTTAGTCCAAACAACATGAAAAATTTTGTCATTCAGTGAAGTTCAGATTTTAGACTTCTCAAGTGCTTCACTCAGTGTAATAAGCATTTTAGTCTCACCAGCATCAAAAATCAAGTCATTTGATGAAGTTGAGATTTTTGACTTCTGTAGTGCTTATCTGTGTGAAATAAGCATTTTTTGTCAAACCAGCATCAAAAGTTATGTCCTTTGGTGAAGTTGAGATTTTTGACTTCTGAAATTCTTATATCACTCAAATAAGCATGTTTGTCAAACCATCATCAAAACCAGAGTCATTTGTTGAAGTTCAGGTTTTGGTGTTCTGAAGAGCTTAACTCGCTGAAATAAACATTATAAACCAAGCAGCATCAAAATTTGTGTCATTTGGAGAGGTTGAGATTCTAGCGTTCGGAAGTGCTTACTTCGCTAAAATAATCATGTTTGTCAAAACAAGATCAAAAATTGAGTCATTTGGTGAAGTTGAGATTTTGATCTTCTGAAGTGCTTGCCTCATGAAATCGGCATGTCATTCAAACCAACATCAAAAACTAAATCATTTGGTGAAGTGAGAGATTGGTTTTCTGAAGTGCTTATCTGAGTGAAATAAGCATGTTAGTCAAAACAGCATCGAAAATTAATTCAGATGGTGAAGTTGAGATTTTTGAATTCTGAAGTGCCTATCTCTCTGAAATAAGCATTTTAGTCATACCAGCATCACAAGTTGAATTTTTTGGTGAAAGTGAGATTTTAGTCTTCTGATATGCTTATCTCACTGAAATAAGAACGTCAGTAAAAACAACATCAAAAATTGAGTCATTTGGTGAAGTACAGATTTATGTCTACTGAAGTGCTTAACTCGCTGAAATAAGCAATTTAACCCAACCAGCATTGAAAATTAAGTCATTTGTTGAAGTTGAGACTTTTGACTTCTGAAGTGCTTATCTCACTCAAATATGCATGATTGTCAAAACAACATCAAAAATTGAGTCATTTGGTGAATTTGAGATTTTGATCTTCTGACGTGCTTATCTCAAAGAAACCAAGATGTCATTCAAACCAACATCAAAAACCAACTAATTTGGTCAAGTTGAGATATTGGTCTTCCGATTGGATTATCTGAGTGAAATAAGCGTGTTGGTCAAAACAGCATCAATAATTAAGTCGTTTGATGAAGATGAGATTTTTGAATTCTGAAGTGCTTATCTCACTGAAATAAGTATGTTAGTCAAAACAGCATTAAAAAATAAGTCATTTAGTGGACTTGAGATTTTTGACTTCTGAAGTGCTTATCTCACTCAA
>NW_025965711.1:131157-131872 GCF_021869965.1 Rhincodon typus | reverse complement strand
CATCTGAATTAATTTTCGATGCTGTTTTGACTAACATGCTTATTTCATTCAGATAAGCACTTCAGAAAACCAATATCTCACTTCACCAAATGATTTAGTTTTTGATGTTGGTTTGAATGACATGCCGATTTCATGAGGCAAGCACTTCAGAAGATCAAAATCTCAACTTCACCAAATGACTCAATTTTTGATCTTGTTTTGACAAACATGATTATTTTAGCGAGTTAAGCACTTCCAAACGCTAGAATCTCAACCTCTCCAAATGACACAACTTTTGATGCTGCTTGGTTTAAAATGCTTATTTCAGCGAGTTAAGTCTTCAGAACACCAAAACCTGAACTTCAACAAATGACTCTGGTTTTGATGATAGTTTGACTAACATGCTTATTTGAGTGAGATAAGCACTTCAGAAGTCAAAAATCTGAACTTCACCAAGTGACACAACTTTTGATGCTGCTTGGTTTAAAATGTTTATTTCAGCGAGTTAAGCTCTTCAGAACACCAAAACCTGAACTCCACCAAATGACTCTGGTTTTGCTGATGGTTTGATAAACATGCTTATTTGAGTGATATAAGAATTTCAGAAGTCAAAAATCTCAACTTCACCAAAGGACATAACTTTTGATGCTGGTTTGACAAACAATGCTTATTTCACACAGATAAGCACTACAGAAGTCAAAAATCTCAACTTCATCAAATGACTTGATTTTTGATG
>NW_025965711.1:126391-130657 GCF_021869965.1 Rhincodon typus | reverse complement strand
ACTCACTGAATTAAACATTTTAGTCTCACCAGCATCAAAAATCAAGTCATTTGATGAAGTTGAGATTTTTGACGTCTTCAGTGTTCATCTCACTGAAATAAGCATTTCAGTCCAACCAGCATCAAAAGTTATGTCCTTTGGTGAAGGTGAGATTTTAGTCTTCTGATATGCTTGTCTCGCTGAAATAAGCATTTTAGTCCAACCAGCGTCCAAAGTTAGGTCCTTTGGTGAAGTTCTGATTTTTGACTTCTGAAGTGCTTACCTCGCTGAAATAATCATTTTAATCCAACCAGCATCAAAAATTAAGTCATTTGGTGAATTTGAGATTTTTGCCTTCAGAAGTGCTTATCTCACTCAAATATGCATGTTAGTCAAAACAACATCAAAAGTTGAGTCATTTGGTGAGGTTGAGATTTTCATCTTCTGATGTGCTTATCTCAAAGGAATCAACACGGCATTCAAAGCAACATCATAAACCAATTCATTTGGTGAAGTTGAAATATTGGTCTCCCTATGTGATTATCTGAGTGAAATAAGCGTGTTAGTCAAAACAGCATCAATAATTAAATCGTGTGATGAAGTTGAGATTTTTGAATTCTGAAGTGCTTATCTCACTCAAATAAGCATGTTAGTCAAACAAACATCGAAACTTGAGTCATTTTGGAAAGTTCAGATTTTGGATTTCTGAAGTGCTTAACTCGCTGAAAGAAGCATTTTAATCGAACCAGCATCAAAAGTTGAGTCATTTGGTGAATTTGAGATCTTCGCCTTCTCAAGTGCTTATCTTACTGAAATAAGCATGTTCGTCAAAACGGCATTATAAATTAAATCATTTGGTGAGGTTGAGATTTTTGACTTCTGAAGTGCTTATCTGACTCAAATAAGCATGTTAGTCTGACTACCATCAAAATTTGAGTCATTTCGTGAAGTTCAGATTTTGGCCTTCTGAAGTGCTTTTCTGAGTGAAATAAGCATGTTAGTCAAAATAACATCAACATTTAAATCATTTGGTGAAGTAAAGATGTTTGACTTCTGAAGTGCTTATCACACTGAAATAAGACTTTTAGTCAAATCAGCATCAACAGTTAGGTCCTTTGGTGAAATTGAGGTTTTAGTATTCTGATATGCTTATCTCACTAAATTAACCATGTTATTCAAAACAACATCAAAAGTTGAGTCATTTGGTGAAGTTGAGATTTTGATCTTTTGACGTGCTTATCTCAAAGAAATGAACATGTCATTCAAATCAACATCAAAAAAAAATCTCCTTTGGTCAAGTTGAGATGTTGGTCTTCCGATGTGATTATCTGAGTGAAAGAAGCGTGTCATTCAAAACAGCATCAATAGTTAAGTCATTTGATGAAGTTGAGATTTTTGAATTCTGATGTGCTTATCTCACTCAAATAAGCATGCTAGTCAAACAAACATCGAAACTGCAGTCACTTTGTGAAGTTCAGATTTTGGACTTCTGAAGTGCTTAACTCGCTGAAAGAAGAATTTTAATCCAACCAGCATCAAAATTTGTGTCATTTGGTGAAGTTGAGATTCTTCACTTCTGAAGTGCTAATTTCACTGGACGAAGCCTACTAATCAATTCAACATCAATCAAACAACATCAAAAGTTGAGTCATTTGATAAAGTTCTCATTTGGCCTTCTGAAGTGCTTATCTCACTCAAATATGCATATTACTCAAAACAACATCAAAAGTTGAATCATTTGGTGAAGTCGAGATTCTTCACTTCCGAAGTGCTTATTTGACTGGACGAAGTCTGCTAATCAATCCAACATCAAAATTTGAGTCATTTAGTGAAGTTCAGATTTTGGTCTTCTGAAGTGCTTATCTCGCTGAAATAAGAATTTTAATCCAACCAGCATCAAAACTTATGTGATTTGGTGGAGTTGAGATTTTTGCCTTCTGAAGAGCTTATCTCACTCAACTAAGTGTGTTAGTCAAAACAACATCAAAAGTTGAGTCATTTGGTGAAGTTGAGATTTTTGACTTCTGAATTGGTTATCTCACTCAAATAAGCATGTCAGTCAAAACAACATTAAAAATTGAGCCATTTGGTGAAGATCAGATTTTAGTATTCTCAAGTGCTCAACTCACTGCATTAAACATTTTAGTCTAACCAACATCAAAAATCAGGTCATTTGATGACGTTGAGATTTTTGACTTCTTCAGTGTTCATCTCACTGAAATAAGCATTTTAGTCCAACCAGCATCAAAAATAATGTCCTTTGGTGAAGGTGAGATTTTAGTCTTCTGATATGCTTATCTCGCTGAAATAAGCACGTTAGTCAAAACAGCATCAAAAATTAAGTCATTTGGTGAAATCAGAATTTTGACTTCTGAAGAGTTTATCTCACTCAAATAAGCATGTTAGTTTAACCAACATCAAAACTTGAGTCATTTTGTGAAGTTCTGATTTTTGTCTTCTGAAGTGCTTATCTCGCTGAAATAAGAATTTTATTCCAACCAGCATCAAAAATTATGTCATTTGGTGAAGTTAAGATTTTTGCCTTCCGAAGTGCTTATCTCACTCACGTAAGCATGTTAATCAAAACAACATCTAAAGTTGAGTCAACTGGTGAAGTTGAGATTTTTGACTTCTGAAGTGCTTATCTCACTCAAGTAAGGATGTCAGTCAAACCAACATCAAATCTTGAGTCTTTTGGTGAAGTTCAGATTTTGGTGTTCTGAAGTGCCGATCTGAGGAAAAAAGCATGTCAGTCAAAACAGAATAAAAAATTAAGTCATTTGGTGAAGTTCAGATTTTGGTCTTCTGAAGTGCTTGTCTCACTGAAGTAAGCATTTTAGTCAAATCAGCAGCAAAATTTATGTCCTTTGGTGAAGTTGAGATTTTTGTCTTCTGAAGTGCTTATCTCTCTGAAATAAGAATTTTATTCCAACCAGCATCAAAAATTATGTCATTTGGTGAAGTTGAGATTTTTGCCTTCCGAAGTGCTTATATCACTCACATAAGCATGTTAGTCAAAACAACATCTCAAGGTGAGTCATTTGGTGAAGTTGATATTTTTGCCTCCTGAAATGCTTGACTCGCTGAAATAAGCATGTTACTCAAAACAACGTCAAATGTTGAGTCATTTCATGAGGTTGAGATATTTGACTTTTAAATTGGTTATCTCACTCAAATAAGCATGTCAGTCAAAACAGCATTAAAAATTGAGTAATTTGGTGAAGATCAGATTTTAGTCTTCTCAAGTGCTTAACTCACTGAATTAAACATTTTAGTCTAACCAGCATCAAAAATCAAGTCATTTGATGAAGTTGGGATTTTTGACTTCTGTCGTGCTCATCTCACTGAAATTAGCATTTTAGTCCAACCAGCATCGAAAGTAATGTCCTTTGGTGAAGGTGAGATTTTAGTCTTCTGATATGCTTATCTCGCTGAAATAAGCACGTTAGTCAAAACAGCATCAAAAATTAAGTCATTTCGTGAAGTTCAGAATTTTGACTTCTGAAGAGTTTATCTCACTCAAATAAGCATGTTAGTTTAACCAACATCAAAACTTGAGTCATTTTGTGAAGTTCTGATTTTTGTCTTCTGAAGTGCTTATCTCGCTGAAATAAGAATTTTATTCCAACCAGCATCAAAAATTATGTCATTTGGTGAAGTTAAGATTTTTGCCTTCCGAAGTGCTTATCTCACTCACGTAAGCATGTTAGTCAAAACAACATCTGAAGTTGAGTCATTTGGTGAAGTTGAGATTTTTGCCTTCTGAAGTGCTTATCTCACTCAAATAAGCATGTTAGTTTAACCAACATCAAAGCAGAGTCATTTTGTGAAGTTCCAATTTTGATCTTCTGAAGTGCTTAACTCGCTGAAATAAGCATTTTAATCCAACCAGCATTAAAAATTAAGTCATTTGGTAAAGTTGAGATTTTTGCCTTCCGAACTGCTTAACTCGTGAAATAAGCACATTGTTCAAAACAACATCAAAAGTAGAGTCATTTGGTGAAGTTGAGATTTTTGACATCTGAATTGGTTATCTCTCTCAAATAAGCATGTTAGTCAAAACTACATTAAAAATTGAGTCATTTGGTGAAGTTCAGATTTTAGTCTTCTCAAGTGCTTAACTCACTGAATTAAACATTTTAATCTAACCAGCATCAAAAATCAAGTCATTTGATAATGTTGAGATTTTTGACTTCTACAGTGCTCACCTCACTGAAATAAGCATTTTAGTCCAACCAGCATCAAAATTTATGTCCTTTGGTGAAGTTGAGATTTTTGTCTTCTCAT
>NW_025965711.1:123265-125891 GCF_021869965.1 Rhincodon typus | reverse complement strand
TATTTCAGCGAGTTAAGCACTTCAGAAGATCAAAATTGGAACTTCACCAAATGACTCACCTTTCGATGTTGTTTTGACTAACATGCTTATGTGAGTGATATAAGCACTTCGGAAGGCAAAAATCTCAACTTCACCAAATGACATAATTTTTGATGCTGGTTGGAATAAAATTCTTATTTCAGAGAGATAAGCACTTCAGAAGACAAAAATCTCAACTTCACCAACGGCCATAAATTTTGCTGCTGATTTGACTAAAATGCTTACTTCAGTGAGACAAGCACTTCAGAAGACCAAAATCTGAACTTCACCATTTGACGTAATTTTTTATTCTGTTTTGACTGACATGCTTTTTTCCTCAGATCGGCTCTTCAGAACACCAAAATCTGAACTTCACCAAAAGACTCAAGATTTGATGTTGGTTTGACTGACATCCTTATTTGAGTGAGATAAGCACTTCAGAAGTCAAAAATCTCAACTTCACCAATTGACTCAACTTTAGATGTTGTTTTGACTAACATGCTTATGTGAGTGAGATAAGCACTTCAGAAGGCAAAAATCTCAATTTCACCTAATGACTCAACTTCAGATGTTGTTTTGACTAACATGCTTACGTGAGTGAGATAAGCACTTTGGAAGGCAAAAATCTTAACTTCACCAAATGACTTAATTTTTGATGCTGGTTGGAATAAAATTCTTATTTCAGCGAGATAAGCACTTCAGAAGACAAAAATCAGAACTTCACAAAATGACTCAAGTTTTGATGTTGGTTAAACTAACATGCTTATTTGAGTGAGATAAACTCTTCAGAAGTCAAAATTCTGAACTTCACCAAATGACTTAATTTTTGATACTGTTTTGACTAACGTGCTTATTTCAGCGAGATAAGCATATCAGAAGACTAAAATCTCACCTTCACCAAAGGACATTATTTTTGATGCTGGTTGGACTAAAATGCTTATTTCAGTGAGATGAACACTGAAGAAGTCAAAAATCTCAACTTCATCAAATGACCTGATTTTTGATGTTGGTTAGACTAAAATGTTTAATTCAGTGAGTTAAGCACTTGAGAAGACTAAAATCTGATCTTCACCAAATGACTCAATTTTTAATGTTGTTTTGACTGACAAGCTTATTTGAGTGAGATAACCAATTCAGAAGTCAAAAATCTCAACTTCACCAAATGACTCAACTTTTGATGTTGTTTTGACTCACACGCTTAGTTGAGTGAGATAAGCTCTTCAGAAGGCAAAAATCTCAACTTCACCAAATCACATAAGTTTTGATGCTGGTTGGATTAAAATTCTTATTTCAGCGAGATAAGAACTTCAGAAGATAAAAATCTGAATTTCACCAAATGGCTCAATTTTTTATGTTACTTTGACGAACATGCTTATTTCAGCGACATAAGCATAACAGAAGATCAAAATCTCAACTTCAAATAGACACTCAACTTTTGACGCTGTTTTGACTAACATGCTCATTTTCAGTTGGAAAAGCACTTCAATAAGACCAAAATCTGAACTTCACTAAATGAATCAAATTTTCATGTTGGAATGACTAACAGGATTCCTCCAGTGAAATAAGCAGTTCAGAAGAGAAGAATCTTGACTTCACCAAATGACTCAAGTTTTGATGTTGGTGAGACTAACATGCTTATTTGAAAAGATAAGCACTTCAGAAATCGAAAATTTCACCTTCTACAAATGACTCAACTGTTGATGTTGTTTTGACTAACGTGCTTATTTCAGCAAGATAAGCATATCAGAAGACCAATATCTCAATGTCACGAAGACACCCAACTTTTTAATGCTGTTTTGACGACATGCTTATTTCAGTGAGATAAGCACTTCAGAAGGCCAAAATCTGAACTTCATAAATGACTCAACTTTTGATGTTGGATTGATTGATGTTGGATTGATTAGCAGGCTTCGTCCATGAAATTAGCACTTCAGAAGTGAAGAATCTCAACTTCACCAAATGACACAAATTTTGATGCTGGTTGGATTAAAATTCTTCTTTCAGCGAGTTAAGCACTTCAGAAGTCCAAAATCTGAACTTTACAAAGTGACTGCAGTTTCGATGCTTGTTTGACTAACATGCTTATTGGAGTGAGATAAGCACATCAGAATGCAAAAATCTCAACTTCATCAAATGACTTAACTATTGATGCTGTTTTGAATGACACGCTTCTTTCACTCAGATAATCACATCGGAAGACCAACATCTCAACTTGACCAAAGGAGATTCTTTTTTTGATGTTCATTTGAATGACATGTTCATTTCTTTGAGATAAGCACGTCAGAAGATCAAAATCTCAACTTCACCAAATGACTCAACTTTTGATGTTGTTTTGAATAACATGGTTAATTTAGCGAGATAAGCATATCAGAATACTAAAACCTCAATTTTACCAAAGGACCTAACTGTTGATGATGATTTGACTAAAAGTCTTATTTCAGTGTGATAAGCACTTCAAAAGTCAAACATCTTTACTTCACCAAATGATTTAAATGTTGATGCTATTTTGACTAACATGCTTATTTCACTCAGAAAAGCACTTCAGAAGGCCAAAATCTGAACTTCACTAAATGACTCAAATTTTGATGGTAGTTAGACTAACATGCTT
>NW_025965711.1:115235-122765 GCF_021869965.1 Rhincodon typus | reverse complement strand
AAATAAGCATGGTAGTCAAACCAACATCAAAACTTGAGTCATTTGGTGATGTTCAGATTTTGATTTTCTGAAGTGCTTATCTGAGTGAACTAAGCATGTTAGTCAAAACAGCATTAAAAATTAATTCATTTGGGGAAGTTGAGATTTTTTACTTCTGACGTGCTTATCTCGCTGAAATAAGCACGTTAGTCAAAACAACATCAAAAGTTGAGTCATTTGGTCAAGTTGAGATTTTGATCTTGTGAAGTTCTTCAATCGCTGAAATAAGCATGTTAGTCCAACGAACATCAAAACTTGAGTCATTTGTTGAAGTTCAGATTTTGGTCTTCTGAAGTGCTTATCTGAGATTCTTCACGTCTGATGTGCTGAACTCAATGGAGGAAGCCTGTTAGACAATCCAACATCAAAATTTGAGTCATTTAGTGAAATTCAGATTTTGGTCTTCTGAAGTGTATTTCCCACTGAAATAAGCATGGTAGTCAAAACAGCATCAAAAGTTGAGAGTCTTGTTGAAGTTGAGATTTTGGTCTTCTGCTATGCTTATCTCGCTGAAATAAGCACGTTAGTCAAAACAATATCAAAAGTTGTGGCATTTGATGAATTTGAGATTTCGATCTTCTGAAGTGCTTAACTCGCTGAAATGAGCGTGTTGGTCAAACCAACATCAAAAACTAACTTCATTTGGTGAAGTGAGATATCGGTCTTCTGAGGAGCTTATCTGAATGAAATAAGCATGTTATTCAAAACTGCATCAAAAATTGAGTCATTTGGTGAAGTTCAGATTTATGTCTACTGAAGTGTTCAACTCGCTGAAATAAGCATTTTAATCCAACCAGCATCAAAAATTAAGTCATTTGGTGAAGTTGACATTTTTTGCCGTCAGACGTGCTTAATTCACTCAAATAAGCATGTTAGTCAAAACAACATCAAAAGTTGAGCCATTTGGTGAGGCTGAGATTTTGATCTTCTGACGTGCGTATCTCAAAGAAAAGAGCATGTCTTTCAAACCAACATCAAAAACCAACTCATTTGGTGAAGTTGAGATATGCGTCTTCCGGTGTGATTATCTGAGTGAAATAAGCGTGTTAATCAAAACAGCATCAATAATTAAGTCATTTCATGAAGTTGAGATTTTTGACTTCTGAAGTGCTTATCTCACTCAAAAGAGCATATTAGTCAAACAATCATCGAAACTTGAGTCATTTTCTGAAGTTCAGATTTTGGATCTGAAGGCCTTATATGAGTGAAATAAGCATGTTAGTCAGAACAACATCAAAAGTTGAATTATTTATTGAAGTTGAGATTTTGATCTACTGAAGTGCTCACCGCATGAAATAAGCATGTCATTCAAACCAACATCAAAAACTAACATTATTGGTGAAGTGAGATATTGGTCTTCTGAACTGCTTATCCGTGTTAAATAATCATGATAGTCAAAACAACATCAAAAATTTAGTCAGATGATGAAGCTGAGATTTTTGTTTTCTGAAATGCTTATCTCACTGAAATAAGCATTTTAGTTCAACCAGCGTCCAAAGTTAGGTCCTTTGGTGAAGTTGTGATTTTTGTCTTCTGAAGTGCTTACCTCACTGAAATAATCATGTTAGTCAAACCAACATCCAAACTTGAGTCATTTTGTGAAGTTCAGACCTTGGTTTTCTGAAGTGCTTATCTCGCTGAAATAAGCAATTTATTCCAAACAGCATCAAAAGTTGAATCATTTGGTGAAGTTGAGATCTTAGCCTCCTGAAGTGCTTAAATCGCTGAAATAAGCATGTTAGTCAAACCAACATAAAAAAAAACTTGAGTTATTTGGTGAATTTCTGATTTTCGTTTTCTGAAGTGCTTGTCTTACTGAAATAAGCATGTTAATCAAAACATCATGAAAAATTAAGTCATTTGGTGAAGTTGAGATTTTTGACTTGTGAAGTGCTTATCTCACTCAAATAAGCATGTTAGTCTAACCAACATCAAAACTTGAGGTCTGGTGGAGTTCAGATTTTGGGCTTCTGAAGTGCTTATCTGAGTGAAATAAGCATGTTAGTCAAAACAGCATCAACATTGAAGTCATTCCGTGAAGTTGAGATTTTTCACTTCTGAATTGCTTATATCACTGAAATAAGCGTTTTAGTCGAATTAGCATCAAAAGTGACGTCCTTTGGTGAAGTTGAGGTTTCAGTCTTCTGATATGCTTATTTCGCTGAAATAAGCATTTTAGTCAAAGCAGCATCAAAAGTTGAGAGACTTGGTGAAATTGAGATTTTGGTGTTCTGATATGTTTATCACGCTGAAAGAAGCACGTTATTCAAAACAGCATCAAAAGTTGAGTCATTTGGTGAAGTTGAGATTTTGATCCTCTGAAGTGCTTAACTCGCTGAAATAAGCATGTTCGTCAAACGAACATAAAAAATGTGTCATTTGATGAAGTTCCGATTTTAATCTTCTGAAGTGCTTAACTCGCTGAAGTAAGCATTTTAGTCTAACCAGAATCAAAAATCAAATAATTTGGTGAAGTTCAGATTTTTGTCTTCTGAGGTGCTTAACTCGCTGAAATAAGCATTTTAATTTAACCAGCATCAAAAGTTAGGTGTTCTGGTGAAGGTGAGATTGTAGTCTTCTGAATTGTTTATCTCGCTGAAAGAAGCACGTCAGTCAAAACAACATCAAAAGTTGAGTCATTTGGTGAAGTTGAAAATTTGATTTCTGAAGTGCTTATCTCCCTCAAATAAGCATGTTCGTCTAACCAACATCTAAACTAGAATCATTTGTTGAAATTCAGATTTTGGTCGTCTGAAGTGCTTAGCTGAGTGAAATAAGCATGTTCGTCAAAACAGCATAAAAAATTACGTCATTTGGTGAAGTGCAGATTTTGGTCCTCTGGAGTGCTTATCTCACTCAAATATGCATGTTACTCAAAACAACATCAAAAGTTATGTCATTTGGTGAAGTCGAGATTCTTCACTTCTGAAGTGCTTATTTCACTGGAGGAAACATGTTAGTCAAAACAATATCAAAACTTAAGTCATTTGGTGACGTTTTAATTTTGATCTACTGAAGAGCTTAACTCGCTGAAATAAGCATTTTATTTAAAACAGCATCAAAAGTTGAGTCATTTGAAGAAGTTGAGATTTTAGCCTTCTGAAACGCTGAGGTAGCTGAAATAAGCACGTTAGTCAAAACAACTAGAAAAATTGAGTCATTTGGGCAAGTTGAGATTTTTGACTTCTGAAATGCTTATCTCACACAAATAAGCATGTTAGTCAAGACATCATCAAAAACTAGAGTCATTTGGTGGTGTTCAGGTTTTGGTGTTCTCAAGAGCTTAACTCGCTGAAATAAGCATGTGAGTCAAAACAGCATCAAAAGTTGAGTCATTTGGTGAGGCTGAGATTTTGGTCTTGTGGAGTGCTTATTTCAATCAAATATGCATGTTACTCAAAACAACATCAAAAGTTGAGTCATTTGGTGAAGTCGAGATTTTGATCATCTGAAGTGCTGAAATCGCTGAAATAATCATGTCAGTCAAACCAACATCAAAACTTGAGTCATTTCGTGAAGTTCAGATTTTGGTTCTCTGAAGTGCTATTCTCACTTAAATAAGTATGTTTGTCAAAACAGCAGAAAAAATTAAGTCATTTGATGAAGTTCACATTTTGGTCTTCTGAAGTGTATTTCACACTGAAATAAGCATGTTAGTTAAAACACGATCAAAAGTTAAGTGTCTTGTAGAAGTTGAGATTTTGGTCTGCGGCTATGCTTATCTCGCTGAAATAAGCACGTCAGACAAAACAGCATCAAAAGTTCGGTCATCCGGTGAAGTTGAGATTTTTGACTACTGAAGTGCGTATCTCACTCAAAAAAATCATGTTAGTCAAAAATTCATGAAAACTTAAATCATTTGTTGAAGTTGAGATTTATGTCTTTTGAAGGGCTTATCTGACTCAAATAAGCATGTTAGTCTAACCAACATCAAAACTTGAGTCATTTGGTGAAGTTCTGATTTTGGTCTTCTGAAGTGCTTGTCTGAGTGAAATAAGCATGTTAGTCAAAACAGTATCAACATTTAAGTCATTTAGTGAACTTGAGATTTATGACTTCTGAAATGCTTATCTCATTTCAAATCACCATCAAAAGTTAGGTCCTTTGGTGAAGTTGATATTTTAGTCTTCTGATATGCTTATCTCGCTGAATTAAGCACATTAGTCAAAACAACATCAAAAGTTGAGTCATTTGGTGAAGCTGAGATTTTTGACTTCTGAAATGCTTCTCTCAATCAAATAAGCATGTTGGTCAAACCACCATGAAAACTATAGTCATTTGGTGACGTTCAGGTTTTGTTGTTCTGAAGAGCTTAACTCGCTGAAATAAGCATATTAAACCCACCAGCATTAAAACTTGAGTCATTTGGTGAAGTTCAGAGTTTGGTTTTCTGAAGTGCTTATCTCGCTGAAATAAGTATTTTAGTCAAACCAGCATCAAAAGTTGAGTGTCTTGGTAAAATTGAGATTACGGTTTTGCGATAGGCTTATCTCGCTGAAATAAGCACGTTCGTCAAAACAACATCAAAAGTTGAGCCATTTGGTCAAGTGGAGATTTTAGATTTCTGAAGTCCTTATCTCATTGAAATAAGCATGCTAGTCAAACCAACATCAAAACTTGAGTCATTTGGGGAAGTTCAGATGTTGAATTTCAGAAGTGCTTATCTCACTGAAATAAGCATTTCAGTCCAACCAGCGTCCAAAGTTAGGTCCTTTGGTGAAGTTGAGATTTTAGTCTTCTGATATGATTATCTCGCTGAAATAAGCATGTTTGTAAAGACAACATCAAAAGTTGAGTTATTTGGTGAAGTTGAGATTTTAGCCTTCTGATGTGTTTAACTCGCTGAAATAAGCATGTTTGTAAAAACAACATCAAAAGTTGAGTTATTTGGTGAAGTTGAGATTTTTTTGCTTCTGAAATGCTTCTCTCAATCAAATGAGCATGTTCGTCAAACCATTATCAAAACTACAGTCAGTTGGTGAATTTCAGATTTTGGTGTTCTGAAGAGCTCAACTCGCTACAATAAGCATTTTAAACCTAACAGAGTCAAAAGTTAGGTCATTTGGTGAAGTTGAGGTTTTAGCCTCCTGAAGGGCTTAACTCGCTGAAATAGTCATGTTAGCCAAAACAACATCAAAATTTGAATCATTTGGTGTAGTTGAGAGTTTGATCTTCGGAAGTGCTTACCTCATGAAATAAACAAGTCATGGAAACCAACATCAAAAACTAACTCATTTGGTGGAATTGAGGTTTTTGATTTCTGAAGTGCTTATCTCCCTCAAATATGCATGTTACTCAAAACAACATCAAAAGTTGAGCCATTTGGTCAAGTGGAGATTTTAGATTTCTGAAGTCCTTATCTCATTAAAATAAGCATGCTAGTGAAACCAACATCAAAACTTGAGTCATTTGGGGAAGTTCAGATGTTGAATTTCAGAAGTGCTTATCTCACTGAAATAAGCATTTGGTCCAACCAGCGTCCAAAGTTAGGTCCTTTGGTGAAGTTGAGATTTTAGTCTTCAGACATGATTATCTCGCTGAAATAAGCATTTTAGTCAAACCAACATCCAAACTTGAGTCATTTGGGCAAGTTCAGTTTTTGGTTTTCTGTAGTGCTTATCTAACTGAAATAAGCAATGTTAGTCAATACGAGATCAAAAATTGAGTCATTTGGTGAAGTTCAGATTTCTGTCGACTGAAGTGCTTAAGTCGCTGAAATAAACATTTCAATCGAAACAGCATCAAAACTTAAGTCATTTGGTGAAGTTGAGATTGTTGCCTTCTGAAGTGCTTATCTCACTCAAATGAGCATGTCAGTCAAACAAACATCGAAACTTGAGTCGTTTTGTGAAGTTGAGATTTTGGTCTTCTGAAGTGCTTATCTGAGTGAAATAAGCATGTTATTCAAGACAACATTAAAAAAAAAGTCGTTTGGTGAAGTTCAGATTTTGGTCTTCTGGAGTACTTATCTCACTCAAAGATGCATGTTACTCAAAACAGCATCAAAACTTGAATCATTTGGTGAAGTTGAGATTTTGGTCTACTGAAGAGTTTAACTCGCTGAAATAAGAATTTTGTTCCAACCAGAATAAAAAGTTGAGTCATTTGGTGAAGTTGATATCTTAGCCTTTTGAAGTGCTGAAATCGCTGAAATAAGCATATTAGTCAAACCAACATAAAAACTTGAGTCTTTTGGTGAAGTTCAGATTTTGGTTTTCTGAAGTGCTTATCATATTGAAATAAACATGATAGTCAAAACAACATTAAAAATTAAGTCAGTTGTTGACGTTGAGATATTTGACTTCTGAAGTGCTTAAATCGCAGAAACAAGCATGTTACTCAAAACAACATCAATACTTGAGTACTTTGGTGACGTTCAGATTTTGGATTTCTGAAGTGCTTATCTTATTGACATAAGCATGTTGTCAAAACAGCATAAAAAGTTGAGAGTCTTTTTGAAGTTGAGACTTTGGACTTCTGCTATGCTTATCTCGCTGAAATAATCACGTTCGTCAAAACAATATAAAAATTTTTGTCATTTGGTGAAGTTGAGATATTGATCTTCTGAAGTGCTTATCTCGATGAAATAAGCTTTTTAATCCAAACAGCATTAAAAAATAAATGATTTGGTGAAGTTGAGATGTTTGTCTTCTGAAGTGCTTAACTCGCTCAAATAAGCATGTTATTCAAAACAACATCGAAAGTTGAGTCATTTGGTGAATTTGAGGTTTTTGATTTCTGAAGTGCGTACCTCATGGAAAGAAGCATGTTCGTCAAACCAACATCAAAACTTGAGTAATTTGGTGAAGTTGAGATTTTGGTCTACTGAAGAGCTTAACTCGCTGAAATAAGCATTTTATTTCAACCAGCATGAAAAGTTGAGACATTTGGTGAAGTTGAGATTTTTGACTTCTGAATTGCTTATCTCAATCAAATAAGCATGTTCGTCAAACCATCATCAAAACTACAGTCATTTGGTGAAGTTCAGATTTTGGTGTTCTGAAGATCTTAACTCGCGAAAATAAGCAATTTAAACCAACCAGCATCAAAAGTTGTGTCATTTGGTCAAGTTGAGGTTTTAGCCTTCTGAAGGTCTTATCTCACTCAAATAATTATATGAGTCAAACCAACATCAAAACTTGAGACATTTTGTGAAGTTCAGATTTTGGTTTTCTGAAGTGCTTATCTCACTGAAATAAGCATGTTAGTCAAAACATCACGAAAAATTAAGTCAATTGCTGAAGTTTGGTTTTTTGACTTCTGAAGTGCTTATATCACTAATGAAAGCATTTTAGTCAAATCAGCATCAAAAGTTAGGTCCGTTTTTTGAAGTTGAGATTGTAGTCTTCTGATATGCTTATCTCGCTGACTGAAGCACCTCAGTCAAAACAACATCAAAAGTTGAGTCATTTGGGGAAGTGGAGATTTTGATCTTCTGCAGAGTTTACCTCGCTGAAATAAGCACGTTAATGAAAACAACATCAAAAGTTG
>NW_025965711.1:114569-115225 GCF_021869965.1 Rhincodon typus | reverse complement strand
TAGGTCATCTGGTAAAGTTGAGATTTTTGACGACTGAAGTGCTTATCACACTCAAATATTCATGTCAGTCAAAACAACATCAAAACATGAGTCATTTGGTGAAGGTCAGATTTTGTTATTCTGAAATGCTGATCTCACTGAAATAAACACGTTAGTCAAAACTTCATGCAAAATTATGTCATTTGGTGAAGGTGGGATTTTGATTTCCGAAATGCTCATCTCACTGAAATAAGCATTTTAGTCAAATCAGCATCAAAAGTTAGGTCCTTTGGTGAAGTTGAGATTTTAGTCTTCTGATATGATTATCTCGCTGTATTAAGCAGGTTAGTCAAAACAACATCAAAAGTCTAGCCATTTGGGGAAGTTCAGATTTTAGTCTTCTGATATGCTTATCTCGCTGAAATAAACACGTCAGTCAATTGTTGAAATTGAAATTTTTGATTTCTGAAGGGCTTATCTCCCTGAAACAAGCATGTTAGTCAAACCAAAACTTGAGTCATTTGGTGAAGTTCAGATTTTGGTCTACTGAAGAGCTTTACTCGTTGAGATTTTTGACTGCTGAAATGCTTCTCTCAATCAAATAAGCATGTTTGTCACACCATCATCAAAACTACAGTCAATTGGTGAAGTTCAGGTTTTGGTGTTCTGAAGTGCTT
>NW_025965711.1:111764-114069 GCF_021869965.1 Rhincodon typus | reverse complement strand
ATCACGCTGAAAGAAGCACGTTATTCAAAACAACATCAAAAGTTGAGTCATTTGGTGAAGTTGAGATTTTGATCCTCTGAAGTGCTTAACTCGCTGAAATAAGCATGTTAGTCAAACGAACATAAAAAATGTGTCATTTGATGAAGTTCCGATTTTAATCTTCTGAAGTGCTTACCTCGCTGAAGTAAGCATTTTAGTCTAACCAGAATCAAAAATCAAATAATTTGGTGAAGTTCAGATTTGTGGCTTCTGAGGTGCTTAACTCGCTGAAATAAGCATTTTAATTTAACCAGCATCAAAAGTTAGGTGTTCTGGTGAAGGTGAGATTGTAGTCTTCTGAATTGTTTATCTCGCTGAAATAAGCACGTCAGTCAAAACAACATCAAAAGTTGAGTCATTTGGTGAAGTTGAAAATTTGATTTCTGAAGTGCTTATCTCCCTCAAATAAGCATGCTCGTCCACCGAACATCTAAACTAGAATCATTTGTTGAAATTCAGATTTTGGTCGTCTGAAGTGCTTAGCTGAGTGAAATAAGCATGTTAGTCAAAACAGCACAAAAAATTACGTCATTTGGTGAAGTTCAGATTTTGGTCTTCTGGAGTGCTTATCTCACTCAAATATGCATGTTACTCAAAACAACATCAAAAGTTGAGTCATTTGGTGAAGTCGAGATTTTGATCTTCTGAAGTGCTGAAATCGCTGAAAGAATCATGTCAGTCAAACCAACATCAAAAATTGAGTCATTTGGTGAAGTTCAGATTTATGTCTACTGAAGTGTTCAACTCGCTGAAATAAGCATTTTAATCCAACCAGCATCAAAAATTAAGTCATTTGGTGAAGTTGACATTTTTTGCCTTCAGACGTGCTTAATTCACTCAAATATACATGTTAGTCAAAACAACATCAAAAGTTGAGCCATTTGGTGAGGCTGAGATTTTGATCTTCTGACGTGCGTATCTCAAAGAAAAGAGCATGTCTTTCAAACCAACATCAAAAACCAACTCATTTGGTGCAGTTGAGATATGCATCTTCCGGTGTGATTATCTGAGAGGAATAAGTGTGTTACTCAAAACAACATAAATAATTAAGTCATTTCATGAAGTTGAGATTTTTGACTTCTGAAGTGCTTACCTCACTCAAAAGAGCATGTTAGTCAAACAATCATCGAAACTTGAGTCATTTTCTGAAGTTCAGATTTTGGATCTGAAGACCTTATATGAGTGAAAGAAGCATGTTTGTCAGAACAACATCAAAAGTTGAATTATTTGTTGAAGTTGAGATTTTGATCTACTGAAGTGCTGACCGCATGAAATAAGCATGTCATTCAAACCAACATCAAAAACTAACATTGTTGGTGAAGTGAGATATTGGTCTTCTGATCTGCTTATCCGTGTTAAATAAGCATGATAGTCAAAACAGCATCAAAAATTTAGTCAGATGATGAAGCTGAGATTTTTGTTTTCTGAAATGCTTATCTCACTGAAATAAGCATTTTAGTTCAACCAGCGCCCAAAGTTAGGTCCTTTGGTGAAGTTGTGATTTTGACTTCTGAAATGCTGACCTCACTGAAATAATCATGTTAGTCAAACAAACATCCAAACTTGAGTCATTTGGTGAAGTTCAGACCTTGGTTTTCTGAAGTGCTTATCTCGCTGAAATAAGCAAGTTATTCCAAACAGCATCAAAAGTTGAATCATTTGGTGAAGTTGAGATCTTAGCCTCCTGAAGTGCATAACTCGCTGAAATAAGCATGTTAGTCAAACCAACATAAAAAAAAACTAGAGTTGTTTGGTGAATTTCTGATTTTCGTTTTCTGAAGTGCTTATCTTACTGAAATAAGCATGTTAATCAAAACATCATGAAAAATTAAGTCATTTGGTGAAGTTGAGATTTTTGACTTGTGAAGTGCTTATCTCACTCAAATAAGCATGTTAGTCTAACCAACATCAAAACTTGAGGTCTGGTGGAGTTCAGATTTTGGGCTTCTGAAGTGCTTATCTGAGTGAAATAAGCATGTTAGTCAAAACAGCATCAACATTGAAGTCATTCCGTGAAGTTGAGATTTTTCACTTCTGAATTGCTTATATCACTGAAATAAGCGTTTTAGTCGAATTAGCATCAAAAGTGACGTCCTTTGGTGAAGTTGAGGTTTCAGTCTTCTGATATGCTTATTTCGCTGAACTAAGCATTTAAGCCAAAGCAGCATCAAAAGTTGAGAGACTTGGTGAAATTGAGATTTTGGTCTTCTGATATGTTTATCACGCTGAAAGAAGCACGTTATTCAAAACAACATCAAAAGTTGAG
>NW_025965711.1:105623-111264 GCF_021869965.1 Rhincodon typus | reverse complement strand
ACTCAACTTTTGATGTTGTTTTCATTAACGTGCTTATTTCAGCGAGGTAAACTCTGCAGAAGATCAAAACCTCCACTTCCCCAAATGACTCAACTTTTGATGTTGTTTTGACTAAGGTGCTGAATTCAGCGAGATAAGCATATCAGAAGACTACAATCTCAACTTCAAAAAGCGGACCTAACTTTTGATGCTGATTTGACTAAAATGCTTTCATTAGTGATATAAGCACTTCAGAAGTCAAAAAACCAAACTTCAGCAATTGACTTAATTTTTCGTGATGTTTTGACGAACATGCTTATTTCAGTGAGATAAGCACTTCAGAAAACCAAAATCTGAACTTCACAAAATGTCTCAAGTTTTGATGTTGGTTTGACTAACATAATTATTTGAGTGAGATAAGACCTTCAGAAGGCTAAAACCTCAACTTGATCAAATGACACAACTTTTGATGCTGGTTGGTTTAAATTGCTTATTATAGCGAGTTAAGATCTTCAGAACACCAAAATCTGAACTTCACCAAATGACTGCAGTTTTGATGATGGTTTGACGAACATGCTTATTTGATTGAGATAAGCAATTCAGAAGTCAAAAATCTCAACTTCACCAAATGTCTCAACTTTTCATGCTGGTTGAAATAAAATGCTTATTTCAGCGAATTAAGCTCTTCAGTAGACCAAAATCTCAACTTCACCAAATTACTCAAGTTTTGATGTTGGTTTGACGAACATGCTTCTTTCCATGAGGTACGCACTTCAGAAATCAAAAACCTCAAATTCACCAAATGACTCAACTTTCGATGTTGTTTTGAATAACATGCTTATTTGAGCGAATTAAGCAGTTCAGAAGGCAAACATCTCAACTTCACCAAATCATTTATTTTTTAATGCTGTTTGGATGAAAAAGCTTATTTCATCGAGATAAGCACTTCAGAAGATCAATATCTCAACTTCACCAAATGACACAAATTTTTACATTGTTTTGACGAACGTGCTTATTTCAGCGAGATAAGCATAGCAGAAGTCCAAAGTCTCAACTTCAAAAATACTCTCAACTTTTTATGCTGATTTGACAACATGCTTATGTCAATAAGATAAGCACTTCAGAAATCCAAAATCTGAACGTCACCAAAGTACTCAAGTATTGATGTTGTTTTGAGTAACATGCTTGCTTCTGCGATTTAAGCACTTCAGAAGTCAAATATCTCAACGTCAACAAATGACTTAATTTTTAATGTTGTTTTGACTATCATACTTATTTCAATATGATAAGCACTTCAGAAAACCAAAATCTGAACTTCACCAAAAGACTCAAGTTTTTATGTTGGTTTGACTAACGTGCTTATTTCAGGGATTTAAGCACTTCAGAAGGCTGAGATATCAACTTCACCAAATGACTCAACTTTTTATTCTGGTTGGAACAAAATTCTTATTTCAGCGAGTTAAGCTCTTCAGTAGACCAAAATCTCAACTTCACCAAATGACTCAAGTTTTGATGTTCATTTGACCAACATGTTTATTTCAGTGAGATAAGCACTTCAGAAATCAAAAATCTCACCTTCGCCAAATAACTCAACTTTTGGTGTTGTTTTTGACTAACACACTTATTTCAGCGAAATAAGCATATCAGAAGACTAAAATCGCACGTTCACCAGATGACCTAACTTTTGATGCTGGTTAAATTAAAATCCTTATTTCCGTGAGTTCAGCACCTCAGAAGCCAAAAATCTGAACTTCACCAAATGACACTAGTTTTTGTGTTCGTTTGACCAATATGCTTATTTCAGCGAGTTAAGCACTTCAGAAGATCAAAACCTCAACTTCTCCAAATGACTCAACTTTGGATTTAGTTTTGACTAAAGTGCTTATTTCAGCGAGATAAGCATATCAGAAGACTAAAATATCAACTTCACCAAACGACCTAACTTTTGATGCTGATTTGACTTAAATGCTTATTTCAGTGAGATAAGCACTTCAGAAGTCAAAAATCTCAACTTCACCAAATGACTTCAATGTTGATGTTCTTTTGACTAAAATGCTTATTTTACTCAGATAAGCAACGCAGAAGACCAAAATCTGAACGTCACCAAAAGACTCAAGTTTTTTTGTTGGTTAGACTAATATGCTTATTTCAGTGAGATAAGCACTTCAGAAAACAAAAATCTCAGCTTCATCATCTAACTAAATTTTTGATGCTGTTTTGACTAACATGCTTATTTAACACAGATAAGCTCTTCAGAAGATCAATATCTCACTTCACCAAAAATGTTAGCTTTTGATGTTGGTTTGAATGGGATCTTTATTTCATGAGGTGAGCCCTTCAGATGATCATACTCTCAACTTCAATAAATGAATCTACTTTTGATGTTGTTTAGACCAACATGCTTACTTCTGCGAGTTAGGGTCTTGAGAACACCAAAACCTGAACTCCAGCAAATTACTCCAATTTTGATGATGTTTTGACGAACATGCTTATTTGAGTGAGATAAGCATTTCACAAGTCAAAAATCTGAACTTCACTGAATGAGTCAAATTTTGGTGTTGGATTGACTAAACAGGCTTCTTCCAGTGAAATAAGCACTTCAGAAGTGAAAAATCTCGATTTCACCAAATGACTCAAGTTTTGATGTTATTTTGACTAACGTGCTTATTTCAGCTATTTAAGCACTTCAGAAGGGTAAAATATCATCTTCTTCAAATGACTCAACTTTTGATGCTGGTTGGAATAAAATGCTTACTTCAGCGAGTTAAGCTCTTCAGTAGATCAAAATTTGAACGTCACCAAATGACTTACGTTTTGATATTAGTTTGACTAACATGTTTCCTCCAGTGAAATGAGCACTTCAGAAGTGAAGAATCTCGACTTCACCAAATGACTCAACTTTTGATGCTGTTTTGAGTAACATGCACATTTGCGTGAGATAAGTACTCCAGAAAACCAAAATCTGAACTTCACCAAACGACTTTATTTTTATGTTGTCTTGAATAACATGCTTATTTCACTCAGATAAGCACTTCAGAAGACCAAAATCTCAACTTCACAAAACGACTCAAGTTTCGATGTTTGTTTGACTAACATGCTTATTTGAGTGAGATAAGCACTTCAGAAGGCAAAAATCTCAACTTCAGCAAATGACTTAAGTTTTGATGCTGTTTGGATTGAAATGTTTATTTCAGCGACTTAAGCACTTCAGTCGACAGAAATCTGAACTTCACCAAATGACTCAATTTTTGATCTCGTATTGACTAACATTGCTTATTTCAGTTGGATAAGCACTGCAGAAAACCAAAAACTGAACTTGCCCAAATGACTGAAGTTTGGATGTTGGTTTGACTAAAATGCTTATTTCAGCGAGATAATCATGTCAGAAAACTAAAATCTCAACTTTACCAAAGGACCTAACTTTGGACGCTGGTTGGACTGAAATGCTTATTTCAGTGAGATAAGCACTTCTGAAATTCAACATCTGAACTTCCCCAAATGACTCAAGTTTTGATGTTGGTTTGACTAGCATGCTTATTTCAATGAGATAAGGACTTCAGAAATCTAAAATCTCCACTTGACCAAATGGCTCAACTTTTGATGTTGTTTTGACGAACGTGCTGATTTCAGCGAGATAAGCCTATCGCAAAACCGTAATCTCAATTTTACCAAGACACGCAACTTTTGATGCTGGTTTGACTAAAATGCTTATTTCAGCGAGATAAGCACTTCAGGAAACCAAACTCTGAACTTCACCAAATGACTCAAGTTTTGATGTTGGTTTGACTTACATGATTATTTGAGTGTAATAAGCACTTCAGAAGTCAAAAATCTCAACTTCACCAAAGGCCATAACTTTGGACGCTGGTTGGACTAAAATGCTTATTTCAGTGAGATAAGCACTTCAGAAAACAAAAATCTCAGCTTCATCATCTGACTAAATTGTTGATGCTGTTTTGACTATCATGCTTATGTAACACAGATAAGCACTTCAGAAGACCAATATCTCACTTCACCAAAAATGATAATTTTTGATATTGGTTTGAATGACATCCTTATTTCATGAGGTGAGCTCTTCAGATGATCAAAATCTCAACTTCAACAAATGAATCTACTTTTGATGTTGTTGAGACTAACATGCTTATTTCAGCGAGTTAAGCTCTTGAGAACACCAAAACCTGAACTCCACCAAATGACTCTCCGTTTTGATGATGTTTTGACTAACATGCTTATTTGAGTGAGATAAGCATTTCAGATGGCTAAAATCTCAACTTCTTCAAATGACTCAACTTTTGATGCTGGTTGAAATGAAAGGCTTATTTCAGCGAGTTAATCTCTTCAGTAGATCAAAACTTGAACGTCACCAAATGGCTTACGTTTTGATATTGGTTTGACTAACATGTTTCCTCCAGTGAAATAAGCACTTTAGAAGTGAAGAATCACGACTTCACCAAATGACTCAACTTTTGATGTTGTTTTGAGTAACATGCATATTTGAGGGAGATGAGCACTTCAGAAATCAAAAACCTCAATTCCACCAAACGAGTTAGTTTTTCATGTTGGTTTGCATGACTTGCTTATTTCATGAGGTAAGCACTTCCGAAGATCAAAATCTCAACTTCACGAAATGTTTCAAATTTTGATGTTGTTTTGGCTAACATGACTATTTCAGCGAGTTAAGCCCTTCAGAAGGCGAAAACCTCAACTTCACCAAATGACCTAACTTTTGACGCTGTTTGGTTTAAAATGCTTATTGTAGCGAGTTAAGCTCTTCAGAACACCAAAGTCTGAACTTCACCAAATGACTGTAGTTTTGATAATGGTTTGATGAACATGCTTATTTGATTGAGAGAAGCATTTCAGAAGCAAAAAATCTCAACTTCACCAAATAACTCAAGTTTTGATGTTGTTTTTACAAACATGCTTATTTCAGCGAGTTAAACACATCAGAAGGCTTAAATCTCAACTTCTTCAAATGACTCAACTTTTGATGCAGGTTGAAATGAAATGCTTATTTCAGCGAGTTAATCTCTTCAGTAGATCAAAACTTGAACGTCACCAAATGGCTTACGTTTTGAAATTGTTTTGACTAACATGTTTCCTCCAGTGAAATAAGGACTTTAGAAGTGAAGAATCTCGACTTCACCAAATGACTCAACTTTTGATTTTGTTTTGACTAACGTGTTTAATTCAGCGAGATAATCATATCAGAAGACCGAAATCTCAATTTCACCAAGACACTCAAATTTTGATGCTGGTTTGACAAAAATGCTTATTTCAGCGAGATAATCATATGCGAAGACTAAAGTCTCAACTTCACCAAAGGACCTAACTTTGGACGCTGGTTGGACTGAAATGCGTATTTCAGTGAGATAAGCACTTCTGAAAACCAACAACTGAACTTCCCCAAATGACTCAAGTTTTGATGTTGGTTTGACTGGCATGCTTATTTCAATGAGATAAGGACTTCAGAAATCTAAAATCTCCACTTGACCAAATGGCTCAACTTTTGATGTTGTTTTGACTAACGTGCTTATTTCAGCGAGATAAGCCTATCGCAAAACCGTAATCTCAATTTTACCAAGACACTCAACTTTTGATGCTGGTTTGACTAAAATGCTTATTTCAGCGAGATAAGCACTTCAGAAAACCAAACTCTGAA
>NW_025965711.1:96925-105123 GCF_021869965.1 Rhincodon typus | reverse complement strand
GCGGCTCCCTTTCAGTACAGGCCTTTCCACAGCGCAGCACTCTCTCATCATTGACCCTCTGACAGTGCAGCACTCTCTTAATATTGAATTTGTGACAGTGCACAACTCCATTAAAATTGACCCGAGCACTCCATTAATATTTGTCCTCTGACAGTGCAGCTCTTCCTCAGTCCTGACTCTCTGACAGTGCAGCACTCCCCTAAATACTGTCAGAGGGTCAATACTGAGAGAATGCTGCACTGTCAGAGTCAGCTCCCCGTAGGAGTATCAGATGTTCAGTATTAAAGGTATGCCGCACTGTGAGTGGGTCAGTGTTAGTGAATTCTGCACTGCGACAGGGTCAACAATGAGGAAGAACTGTCCTGTCAAAGTAACAGAGTCAGAATTGAGTGAGTGCCTCACGATCAGAGGGACAGGACTGAGGTTTTGTAGCACTGTCAGAGTGTCAGATCTTTGGCGTACATAATTGTCAGAGGGTCAATACTGAGCTGATGCCTCATTGTAAAGGGGTCTGAATTGAGACAGTGCTGCAGGATTAGAGTGCCAGTCCTGTGGTAGAGCAGCACTCTGAGGGTCAGCACTGAACTTCATTATCAATAGGTCATCTCTGTGTCTGTGCTACTTTGTCAGAGGACCATATTAATGCGGTGCCTCATTGTAATGGGATAAGAATTGAGGCAATGTCGCACAATTAGAGGATCAGTACTGAGGTACTGCAGCGCTATCAAAGGGTCACTACTGATGGATTGCCTTTTTGTCAGAGGGTCAGTGCTGAGGGAGTGCATAATTGTCAAAGGATCAAATTGAGATGATGCCTCATTTTAATATGGTCAGTTGTGAGGTAATTCAACAGTGTCAGGGGGACAGCAGTACTGAGGAAGTGCTGAACATCCCCATGATTAAAGGAAGACCCTCATGATTAAAATGTCAATGTTGAGACAGGACATAATGGCCAGAGGGTCAGTTCTGAGTTGGTACCTCGTTGCCAGATGGTCAGTTCTGAGGCAGTACTGAATCTGAGGGAGGAGCTAATCTGTCGAATAGTCAGGACTGAGGGAGTGCTGACCGTCTCTCAGTGCTGTAATTCCTCAGCACTGACCCGCTGGCACACTCTTACTGTTGACCCTCTGACAGGGCAGTTTCCCTCAGTACTGACTCCACACAGTGCATCACGAGCTCATCAGTGACTGTCTAAAGTGTAGCACACCCTTCATATTGACCCTCTGACAGTGCAGCAATCCGTCATGGCTGACTGTTCTGACCATGCAGTACTCCCTCAGTCGTGACCCTCTGACAGTGCAGCACTCCCTGAAAATTGGCCTTCCGACAGTGATGACAATGACAATGCAGCACTCCCTCCGTACTTACTCTGCAACACTTCAGCACCCACTCATCATTGACTCTCTGACAGTGTAGCAGTCACTTTATATTGAGCCTCAATGCTGGAGCACTCTCTTACTATTAACCTCCTGACAGTGAAGCTCTCCCTTAATATTGACCCTCTGAGAGGGTGGCTTTCTCACAGTGCTGAACTTTCAATAGTGTAGCATGACTTACCACTTAGCCATTACCACCTTATGCAACACCCCCATCAACATTAACCCTCTGAATCTGCAGCTCTCCCTTAATTTTCACCCTCTGACAGTGCAGAATTCCATCATTATTGACCCTCCTACAGCATAGCAAATCCTCAAATTGACCGTCCAGCAGTGCTGTACTGTCTTAATACTGACTCTCCGACAATGCAGCACTTCCTCAATACTGACTCTTCAAAAGTACAGCATCCTCTCAGTGCGATCTCAACTTCACCGAATGACTCAATTTTTGATGTTAGTTTGACTAACATGCTCATTTCAGCGAAATAAGCATTTCAGAAGATCAAAATCTCAACTTCAACAAATGACACAACTTTGTATGCTGTTTTGACTAACATGCTTATTTCAGTGAGATAAACACTGCAGAAGACCAAAACTTGAACATCACTAAATGACTCAAATTTTGATGTTCGATTGACAAACAGGCTTCCTCCAGTGAAATAAGCACTGTAGAAGTGAAGAATCCCGACTTCATAAATGACTCAAATTTTGATGTTGTTTTGAGTAACATGCAGATTTGAGTTCGATAAGTACTTCTGAAGGCAAAAATCTCACCCTTCACCAAATGACTTAATTTTTGATGCAGGTTGCATAAAAATGCTTATTTCAGCGAGTGAAGCACTTCAGTAGATATAAATCTCAACTTTACCAAATATGACTCAATTTTTGATGTTGTTTTGACTAACGTGCTTACTTCAGTTAGATAAGCATATCAGAAGACCAAAATCGGAACTTCACCAAAACATTCAACTTTTGATTCTGGTTTGACTAAAATACTTATTTTAGTGAGATAAGCATTTCAGAATTCAAAAATCTCTACTTCAACACATGACTTTTTTTTAATGCTGTTTTGACTAGCATGCTTATTTCACTCAGATAAGCACTTCAGAAGACCAAAATCTGAATCTCACCAAATGACTCAAGTTTTGATGCTGGTTAGACTAAATGCTTATTTGAGTCAGATAAGCAGTTCAGAAGTCAAAAATCTCTACATCACCAAAATACTTAACTATTGATGCTGTTTTGAGTAACATGCTTATTGCATTCAGATAAGCACATCGGAAGACCAAAATCTCAACTTCACCAAATGACTCAACTTTTGATGCTGATTTGATTAGCATGCTTATTTCAGTGAGATAAGCATTTCAGACGTCAAAAATCTCAACTTCACCAAATGACTCAACTTTTGACGTTGTTTTGACGAACATGCTCATTCGAGCGATTTCAGGACGTCAGAAGGCAAAAACCTCAACTTCACCACTTGACTTAATTTACGATGCTGGTTAAACTAAAATGCTTATTTCAGCGAGTTAAGCATATCAGAAGACTAAACCATCAACTTCACCAAATGACCTAACTTTTGATGCTGGTTTGACTAACATGCTTATTTCAGCGACATAAGCAGCTCCGAAGCCAAAAATCTGAACTTCACCAAATGACTTGATGTTTGAATCTGTTTGGATAAAATGCTTATTTGAGGGAGTTGAGCACATCAGAAGACCAATATCTCAAATCCACCAAATGAGTTAGTTTTTCGTGTTGTTTGAATGACATGCTTATTTCATTGAGATAATCACTTCAGAAGATCAAAATCTCAACTTCACCCAGTGACTCAACTTTTGATGTTGTTTTGACTAACATGTTTACTTCAGCGAGTTCAGCGCCTCAGAAGTGCGAAACCTCAACTTCACCAAACGATTCAACTTTCAATGCTGTTTGGTTTAAAATGCTTATTTCAGCGATTTGAACACTTCAGAAGACCAAAATCTGAACTTCACAAAATGACTCAAGTTTTGATGTTTGTTTGACTAACATGCTTATTTCAGTAAGATAAGCATTTCAGAAGACCAAAATCTGAACTTCACGAAATGACGCAAATTTTGATGTTGGATTGACTAACAGGCTTCCGCCAGTGAAATAAGCACTTCAGAAGTGAAGAATCTCGACTTCACCAAATGACTCAACTTTTGATGTTGTTTTAATTAACATTCACATTTGACTGAGATAAGCACTTCTGAAGGCAAAATTCTCAACTTCACCAAATAACTTAATTTTTGATGCTGGCTGGATTAAAATGTTTATTTCAGCGAGTTAAGCACTTCAGTAGAGATAAAACTGAACTTTACCAAATGACTCAATTGTTGATGTTGTTTTGACTAACGTGCTTATTTCAGTTAGATAAGCATATCAGAAGACCAAAATCGCAAATTCACCAAAACACACAACTTGTGATGCTGGTTTGACTGAAATGCTTATATCAGTGAGATAAGCACTTCAGATGACCAAAATCAGAACTTCACCTGATGACTCAAGTTTTGATGTTGGTTAGACTAACATGCTTATTTGAGTGAGATAAACACTCCAGAAGGCAAAAATCTCACCTTCACCAAATGACTTAATTTTTGATGCTGGTTGGATTAAAATGCTAACTTCAGCGAATAAGTGCTTCAGAAGGTTAAAATCTCAACTTCACCAAATGACTCAACTTCAGTACTGTTTGGATTAAAATGCTTATTTTAGCGAGTTAAGAGCCTAAGAAGACAAAAATCTGAAACATCACCAGAAGACTCAATTTTCGATGTTAGTTTTTACTAACATGCTCATTTCAGCAAGTTAAGCACTTCAGAAGATCAAAATCTGAACTTCACCAAATGACTTGATGTTTGAATCTGGTTGGAACAAAATGCTTATTTGAGGGAGTTGAGCACATCAGAAGACCAATATCACAACTCCATCAAATGAGTTAGTTTTTCATGTCGGTTTGAATGACGTGCTTATTTCATTGAGATGAGCACTTCTGAAGATCAAAATCGCAACTTCACCAAATGACTCAACATTTGATGCTGGTTGGACTAAAATGCTTATTTCAGTGAGATAAGCAATTCCGAAGTCAAACATCTCAACTTCACCAAATGACTTAATTTTTTATGCTGTTTTGACAAGCATGCTTATTTCACTCAGATAAGCACTTCAGAAGACCAAAATCTGAACTTCACCAAATGACTCAAGTTTTGATTTTGGTAGGACTAACATGCTTCTCTGAGTCAGATAAGCACTTCAGAAGTCAAAAATCACAACTTCACCAAATGACTTAATTATTGATGCTGTTTTGACTAACATGCTTATTTCACCAGATAAGCACATCGGAAGACCAAAATCTCAACTTCAGCAAATGACTCAACTTTTGATGCTTATTTGACTAACATGCTTATTTCAGCGAGATAAGCTCTTCAGAAGTCAAAAATCTCAACTTCACCAAATGACTCAACTTTTGATGTTGTTTTGACGAACACACTTACTTCAGCGATTTAAGGACGTCAGATGGCAATAACCCTAACTTCACCAAATGACTTAATTTATGATGCTGGTTAAATTAAAATGTTTATTTCAGCGAGTTACGCATATCAGAAGAATAAAATCTCAACTTCACCAAATGACCTAACTTTTGATGTTGGATCGACAACATGTTTATTTCAGCGAGATAAGCACCTCAGAAGCCAAAAAAACTGAACTTCACCAAATGACTTGATGTTTGAATCTGGTTGGACCAAAATGCTTATTTCAAGGAGTTGAGCACATCAGAAGACCAATATCTCAATTCCACCAAATGAGTTAGTTTTTATTGTTGGTTTGTATGACATGCTTATTTCATTGAGATAAGCATTTCAGAAGATGAAAATCTCAACTTCACCAAGTGACACAACTTTTGATGTCGTTTTGACAAACATGCTTACTTTAGCGAGTTAAGCCCTTCAGAGGTCTAAAATCTCGACTTCACCAAACGACCCAACATTTGATGCTGGTTGGCTTAAAATGCTTATTTCAGCGAGTTAAGCACTTCAGAAGACTAAAATCTGAACTTCACAAAGTGACTCAATTTTTGATGTTTGTTTGACTAACATGATTTTTTGAGTCAGACAAGCACTTCAGAAGTCAAAAGTTTCAACTAGACCAAATGGCTCAACTTTAGATGATGTTTTGACAAACATGCTAATTTGAGTGAGATCGGCATTTCAGAAGGCTAAAATATCAATTTCACAAAATGACATAATTTTTGATGCTGGTTGGATTAAAATTAATATTTCAGCGAGATAAGCACTTCAGAAGACAAAAATCTGAAATTCACCAAATGACTCACATTTTGATGTTAGTTTGACTAACATGCTCATTTCGGCGAGTTAAGCACTTCAGAAGATCAAAATCTCATCTCCACCAAATGACACAACTTTTGACGTTGTTTTGACTAACGTGCTTACTTCTGCAAGGTAAGCAAAGCAGAAGACCAAATCTCAACTTCAACATGACACTCAACTTTTGATGCTGTTTTGACGAGCATGTTTATTTCAGTGAAATACGCAATTAAAAAGTCAGAAATCTCAACTTCACCAAATGACTCAACTTTAGATGTTGTTTTTAGTAACATGCATAGTTGAATGAGTTAAGCACTTCTTATGGCAAAAACCTCAAATTCACCAAATGACTTAATTTTTGATGCTGTTTGAATTAAAATGCTTATTTCAGCGAGTTAAGCACTTCAGTGGACCGAAATCTGAACGTTACCAAATGACACAACTTTTGATGCTATTTTGACTAACATACTTATTTGAGTGAGATAAGCACTTCAGAAGACCAAAATCTCAACTTCACTAAATGACTCAATTTTTGATGTTAGTTTGACGAACATGCTCCTTTCAGCGAGATAAGCACTACCGAAGACCAAGTTCTCAACTTCACCAAATGACACAACTTTTGATGTTGATTTGACTAACGTGCTTATTTCTGCCAGATAAACAAAGCAGAAGACCAAAGTCTCATTTCAACATGACATTCAACTTTTGATGCTGTTTCGACTAACATGTTTATATCACTGAAAAAAAGCACTTCAGAAGATCAAAATCTCAACTTCAACAAATGACTCACCTTTACATGTTGTTTTGACTAACATGCTTACTTCAGCCAGATTGGCGCTTCAGAGGGCTAAAATCTCAACTTCACCAAACGACTCAACTTTTGATGCTCCTTGGATTAAAATGCTTATTTCAGCGAGTTAAGCGCTTCAGAAGACAAAAATCTGAACTTCACCGAAAGACTCAATTTTTGATGTTAGTTTTTACTAACACGCTCATTTCAGCGAGATAAGCAGTTCAGAAGTCAAAAATCTCAACTTCACCAAATGTCACAAGTTTTTATGTTGGTTTGACGAACGTGCTTATTTCTGCGAGATAAGCAAAGCAGAAGACCAAAGTCTCAACTTTAACATGACACACCACTTTTGATGCTGTTTTGTCTAACATGTTTATTTCAGTGAAATAAGCACTTCAGAAGACCAAATTTGAACTGCATTAAATGTCCAGAATTTTGATGTTGTATTGATTAACAGGCTTCCTCCAGTGAAATCAGCAATTCAGAAGTGAAGAATCTCGACTTTACCAAATTACTCAGCTTCTGATGTTGTTTTGAGTAACATGCATATTTGAGTGAGATTAGCACTTCTGAAGCCAAAAATCTCAACTTCACCAAATGACTTAATTTATGATGCTCGTGATATTAAAATGCTTATTTCAGCGAGTTAAGCATGTCAGATGACGAAAATCTCAACTTTCACCAAATGACCTATCTTCTGATGCTGGTTTGACTAACATGCTTATTTCAGCGAGATAAGCACCTCAGAAGCCAAAAATCTGAACTTCACCAAATGACTTGATGTTTGAATGTGTTTGGACCAAAATGCTTATTTGAGGGAGTTGAGCACATCAGAAGAACAATATCTCAACTTCATCAAATGAGTAAGTTTTTCATGCAGGTTTGAATGACGTGCTTATTTCATTGAGATAAGCACTTCAGAAGATCAAAATCTCAACTTCACCAAATGACTCAACTTTTGATGTTGTTTTGACTAACATGCTTATTTGAGTGAGATAAGCATTTCAGATGGCTAAAATCTCAATTTCACCAAATGACATAATTTTTGATGCGGGTTGGATTAAAATTCTTATTTCAGCGAGAAATGCACTTCAGAAGACAAAAATCTGAACTTCACCAAATGACTCAATTTTTGATGTTAGTTTGACTAACATGCTCATTTCAGCGAGATAAGCACTTCAGTAGACATAAATCTCAACTTTACGAAGTGACTCAATTATTGATGTTGTTTTGACTAACGTGCTTATTTCAGTTAGATAAGCATATCAGAAGACCAAAATCGCAACTTCACCAAAACACTCAACTTTTGATGCTGGTTGGACTAAAATGCTCATTTCAGTGAGATAAGCACCTCAGAAGCCAAAAATTTGAACTTCACCAAATGACTTGATGTTTGAATGCATTTGGAACAACACGCTTATTTCAGGGAGTTGAGCACATCAGAAGATCAATATCTCAACTCCATCAAATGAGTTAGTTTTTCATGTAGGTTTGAATGACCTGCTTATTTCATTGAGTTAAGCACTCCAGAAGATCAAAATCTCAACTTCACCAAATGACTCAACTTTTGATGTTATTTTGACTGACATGCTTATTCGAGTGAGACACGCAATTCAGAAGGCTAAAATCTCAATTTCACCAAATGTCATAATTTATGATGCTGGTTGGATTAAAATTCTT
>NW_025965711.1:95971-96425 GCF_021869965.1 Rhincodon typus | reverse complement strand
AACTTTTGAAGCTGATTTGACTAAAATGCTTATTTCATTGAGATAAGCACTTCAGAGGACAAAAATCTCAACTTCATCAAATGACTTGAAAGTTGATGCTGTTTTGACTAACATGCTTATTTCACTCAGATAAGCACATCAGAAGACCAAAATCTGAACTTCACCAAACGGCTCGAGTTTTGATGCTATTTAGACTAACACGCTTATTTGAGTCAGATAAGGACATCAGAAGTCAAAAATCTCAACTTCAACAAATGACTTAATTTTCATGCTGTTTTGACGAACAAGCTATTTCAGTGAGATCAGCACTTAAGAATACCAAAACCTGAACTTCACCAAATGAGTTAAGTTTTAATGTTGGTTTGAAAAACATGATTATTTGAGGGAGATATGCACTTCAGAAGTCAAAAATCTCAACTTCACCAAATGACACAACTTTTGATGCTGGTTGGTT
>NW_025965711.1:90889-95871 GCF_021869965.1 Rhincodon typus | reverse complement strand
CAAATGACTGAACTTTTGATGTTGTTTTGAATAACATGCTTATTTCAACCAGTCAAGCAGTTCAGAAGGCAAAAATCTCAACTTCACCAAATGACACAACTTTTGATGTTGTTTTGACTGACGTGCTTATTTCAGCGAGATAAACATTTCAGAAGACAAAAATCTGAACTTCAACATATGTCTCAATTTTGATGTTGGATTGAATAACAGGTTTCCTCCAGTGAAATAAACACTTCAGAAGTGAAGAATCTCGACTTCACCAAATGAATCAACTTTTGATGTTGTTTTGAGTAACATGCATATTTGATTGAGATAAGCACTTCAGAAAACCAAAATCTGAACTTCACCAAATGACTCAAGTTTTGATGTTGGTTTGACTAACATGCTTGTTTCAGCGATTAAAGCACTTCAGAAGTCAAACATCTCAACGTCAACAAATGACTTAATTTTGGATGCTGTTTTGACTAACATGCGGATTTCACTCAGATAAGCACATCAGTAGACCAGTATCTGAACTTCACCAAATGAGTTAATTTTTGACGTTGGTTTGAATGACATGTTTATTTCATTGAGATGAGCACTTCAGAAGAGCAAAGTCTCAACTTCACCAAATGACTCAACTTTTGATGTTGTCTTGACTAACATGCATATTTAAGTTAGATAAGCATTTCTGAAGGCAAAAATCTCAGCTTCACAAAATGACTTGATTTTTGATTCTGGTTAGACGAAAATGCTTATTTCTGCGAGGTAAGCTCTTCGGACGATTAAAATTTGAACTTCATCAAATGGCACAACTTTTTATGTTCGTTTGACTAACATGCTTATTTCAGCGAGATATGCATATCAGAAGACTAAAATCTCAACTTCACCAAAGGATGTAACTTTTGATGCTGATTTGACTAAAATGCTTATTTCAGTGAGATGAGCACTTCAGAAGTCAAAAATCTCATCTTCACCAAATGACATCAATGTTGATGCTGTTTGGACTAACATGCTTATGTCAGTGAGATAAGCACTTCAGAAGACCAATATCTCACTTCAACAAAAATGTGAGTTTTTGATGTTGGTTTGGATGACATGCTTATTTCATTGAGATAACAACTTCAGAAGATAAAAATCTGAACTTCACCAAATGACTGAAATTTTGATGTTAGTTTGACTAACATGCTCATTTCACTGAGAAAAGCATTTCAGAAGATCAAAATCTCAACTTCACCAAATGACACAACTTTTGGTTTTGTGCTGACTAACGTACTTATTTCAGCGAGATAAGCATCGCAGAAGACCAAAACCTCAACCTCAACAAGACACTCAACTTTTTGAGCTGTTTTGAAATCTGAACTTCACCAAATGACTCAAATTTTGAAGTTGGATTAACTAACAGGTTTCGTCCAGTGAAATAAGCACATCAGAAGGGAACAATCTCGCATTCACCAAATTACTCAGCTTTTGATGTTGCTTAGACGAACATGCTTACATGAGTGAGATAAACACTTCAGAAGTCAAAAATCCCAACTTCTCCAAATGACTTAATTTTTAATTCTGATTTGACTAACATGCTTATTTCAGTGATTTAAGCACTTCAGAAAACAAAATCTGAACTTCACCAAATGACTCAAGTTTTGATGTTGGTTTGAAAAACATGCTCGTTTCAGCGATTAAAGCACTTCAGAAGTCAAAACCCTCAACGTCAACAAACGACTTAATTTTTGATGCTTTTTTTTTGACTAACATGCTTATTTCGCTCAGATAAGCACATCAGAAGACCAATATCTGAACTTCACCAAATGAGTTAGTTTATTATGCTGGTTTGAATGATATGCTTATTTCACTGAGGTAAGCACTTCGGAAGATCAAAATCTCAACTTCACCAAATGACTCAACTTTTGATGTTGTTTTGACTAACATGCTTATTTCAGCGAGTTAAGCACTTCAAAAGACCAAAATATGAACTTCACAAATTGAATCACGTTTTGAAGTTGGTTTAACTGACAACATAATTTGAATGAGATAAGCACTTCAGAAGTCAAAAATCTCAACTTCACCAAATGACTTAAGTTTTGATGCTGTTTCAACTGACGTAAATATTTCAGCGAGATGAGCAAATCAGAAGACAAAAATGTCAACTTCACCAAATGACTTAAATTTTGATGCTGCTTTGACTAAAATGCTTATTACAGTGAGATAAGCACCTCAGAAGTCAAAAATGTCACTTTACCAAATGACTCAACGTTTGATGTTGTTTTGACTAACATGCTTATTTCAGCGCCTTACGCACTTCAGAAATCAAAAATCTCAACTTCACCAAATTACATAATTCTTGATGCTGATTTGAATAACGTGCTTATTTCAGCGAGATAAGCATATCCGAATTATAAAATCTCAAATTCACCAAATGACACAACTTTTGATGCTATTTGGATTGCAATTCTTATTTCAGCGAGATAAGCCCTTGAGAAGATCAAAATCACAACTTCACCAAATGACTCAACTTTTGATGTTGTTTAGACTAATGTGCTTATTTCAGCGATCATTAAGCAAATAAGAAGACCAAAACCTCTGTTTCACCAAGACACTCAGCTTTTGATGCTGGTTTGATTGAAATGCTTATTTCAGCGAGATAAGCACTTCAGAAGTCAAAAATCTCAGCTTCATCAAAGGATCTAACTTTCGATGCTGATTTGATGAAAATGCTTATTTCAGTGAGATAAGCACTTCAGAAGTCAAAAATCTCATCTTCACCAAACGACTTCAATGTTGATGCTGTTTTGACGAACATTCTTATTTGAGTCAGATCAGCACTTCAAAATTCAAAAATCTCAACTTCACCAAATGACTTAATTTTTCTCGCTGTTTTCATTAACATGCTTATGTCAGTGAGATAAGCACTTCAGAAGACCAATATCTCACTTCAACAAAAATGTTAGTTTTTGATGTTGGTTTGAATGATATGCTGATTTCATTGAGATACGAACTTTAGAAGATAAAAAGCTGAACTTCACCAAATGACTCAATTTTTGATGTTAGTTTGACTAACATGCTCACTTCAGTGAGAAAAGCACTTCAGAAGATCAAAATCTCAACTTCACCATATGACACAACTTTTGATTTTGTTTTGACTAACGTGTTTATTTCAACCAGATAAACATAACAGAAGACCAAAATCTGAACTTCACCAAATGACTCAAATTTTGATGTTGGATTGACTAAGAGGTTTCCTCCAGTGAAATAAGCACTTCAGAAGTGAACAATCTCGAATTCACCAAATTACTCAACTTTTGATGTTGGTTAGACGAAGATGCTCACTTGAGTGAGATAAGCACATCAGAAGTCAAAAATCTCAACTTCACCAAATGACTTAATTTTTAATTCAATTTTGACTAATATGTTTATTTCAGTGATTTAAGCACTTCAGAAAACCAAAATCTGAACTTCACCAAATGACTCAAGTTTTGATGTTGGTTTGAATAACATGCTTGTTTCAGCGATTAAAGCACTTCAGAAGTCAAAAATCTCAACGTCAACAAACGACTTAATTTTTGATGTTTTCTTTTTTGACTAACATGCTTATTTCACTCAGATAAACGAACCAGAAGACCAATATCTGAACTTCACCAAATGAGTAAGTTTATTACGGTGGTTTGAATGATATGCTTATTTCATTGAGATAAGCACTTCAGAAGATCAAATTCTCAACTTCACCATATGACACAACTTTTGATGTTGTTTTGACTAACACGCTTATTTCAGCGACTTAAGCACTTCAGAAGGCTAAAATCTCAACTTCACCAAATGACTCAACTTTTGATGCTGGTTGGATTAAAATGCTTATTTCAGCGAGTTAAGCACTTCAAAAGACCAAAATCTGAACTTCACAAATTGAATCAAGTTTTGAAGTTGGTTTAATTGACACGCTAATTTGAGTGAGATAAGCAGCTCAGAAGTCAAAAATCTCAACTTCACCAAATCACTTAATTTTTGACGCTGTTTTGACGAACGTGCCTATGACAGCGAGAGAAGCATATCAGAAGACTAAAATGTCGAATTCACCAAATGACTTAACTTTTGATGTTGTCTTGACTAACATGCATATTTAAGTTAGATAAGCATTTCTGAAGACAAAAATCTCAACTTCACCAAATGACTTGATTTTTGATTCTGGTAAGACTAAAATGTTTATTTCTGCGAGGTAAGCTCTTCGGACGATTAAAATCTGAACTTCATCAAATGGCACAATTTTTCATGTTCGTTTGACTAACATGCTCATTTCAGTGAGAAAAGCACTTCAGAAGATCAAAATCTCAACTTCACCAAATGACACAACTTTTGGTTTTGTTTTGACTATCGTGCTTATTTCAGTGAGATAAGCCCTTGAGAAGATCAAAATCTCAACTTCACCAAATGACTCAACTTTTGATGTTGTTTAGACTAATGTGCTTATTTCAGCGGTCATTAAGCAAATAAGAAGACCAAAACCTCCGTTTCACCAAGACACTCAGCTTTTGATGCTGGTTTGATTAAAATGCTTATTTCAGCGAGATAAGCATATCAGAAGACTAAAATCTCAGCTTCATCAAAGGATCTAACTTTCGATGCTGATTTGACGAAAATGCTTATTTCAGTGAGATCAGCACTTCAGAAGTCAAAAATCTCATCTTCACCAAACAACTTCAATGTTGATGCTGTTTTGACTAACATTCTTATTTGAGTCAGATAAGCACTTCAGAATTCAAAAATCTCAACTTCACCAAATGACTTAATTTTTCACGCTGTTTTGACTAACGTGCTTATTTTAGCGAGAGAAGCATATCAGAAGACTAAAATGTCAACTTCACCAAATGACGTAACTTTTGATGCTGCTTTGACTAAAATGCTTATTTCAGTAAGATAAGCACATCAGAAGTCAAAAATGTCAACTTCACCAAATGGCTCAAAGTTTGATGTTGATTTGACTAACAAACTTATTTCAGCGAGTGAAGCAC
>NW_025965711.1:89633-90389 GCF_021869965.1 Rhincodon typus | reverse complement strand
TGTGGGTGGAGGGGGACAAAGGTGAGCCCTTTACTGAGGACTGACCGTTCGTCCTCAGTAAGGGGTAGGTCTGGGGGGATGGTGAAGACTCGGCAGGGCGGGGTGCTGCTGTTTTTTTATGCTGTTTTGACGAACATGCTTATTTCACTCAGATACGCACATCACTAGACCTAATTGAAATTCAACAAATGATTCAAGTTGTGATGTTGGTTTGACTAACATGATTATTTGAGTGAGATAGTCACTTCAGAAGTCAAAAATCTCAACTTCATCAAAGGACCTAACTTTGCACAATGGTTGGACTGAAATGCTTATTTCTTTGAGATAAGCACTTCAGAAATCAAAAATCTCAACTTCAACATCTGACTTAATTTTTGATGCTGTTTTGACTAACATGCTTATTTCACTTAGATAAGAACTTCAGAAGATCAATATTTCAACTTCACCAAATGATTCAACTTTTGATGTTGTTTTGAGTAACATGGATATTTGAGTGAGATAAGCACTTCAGAACGCCAAAATAAGAACTTCACCAAATGACTCAAGTTTTAATGTTGGTGAGACTGACACGCTTACTTGAGTGAGATGAGCATTTCAGAAAACCAAAATCTGAACTTCACCAAATGACTCAAGTTTTGATGTTGGTTTGACTGACATGCTTATTCAGCGATTTAAGCACTTCAGAAATCAATAATCTCAACATCAACAAATGACTTAATTTTTAATGCTGTTTTGACTAACATGCTCAATTCACTC
>NW_025965711.1:87947-89133 GCF_021869965.1 Rhincodon typus | reverse complement strand
TCAGATAAGGACTTCAGAAGTCAAAAATCTCAACTTCACCAAATGACTCAACTTTTGATGTTGATTTGGATCACATGCTTATTTCAGCAAGTTTAGCTCTTAAGAACACTAAAAGCCAGCACTTCAACAAATGAATCAAGTTTTGATGTTGGTTTTACTAACATGATTATTTGAGTGAGATAAGCACTTCAGAAGTCAAAAATCTCATCTTCAACAAAGAAGCTAACTTTGGACGCTGGTTGGACTAAAATGCTTATTTCAGTGAGATAAGTACTTCAGAATTCAAAAATCTCACCTTCACCATCTGACTTATTTTGTAATGCTGTTTTGACTAACATGCTTATTTAATTCTGATAAGCACTTCAGAATACCAATATCTGACTTCAACAAAAATGTTAGTTTCTGATGTTGGTTTAAATGACATGCTTATTTCATTGAGATAAAAACTTCAGAAGACAAATATCTGAACTTCACCAAATGACTTGATTTTTGATTCTGCTCAGACTAAAATGCTTATTTCCGCGAGTTAAGCACTTGAGAAGATTAAAATCTGAACTTCATCAAATGACACAATTTTTTATGTTCGTTTGACTAACTTGCTTATTTCAGCAAGTTAAGCACTTCAGAAGATCATCATCTTAACTTCCCCAAATTACTCTGCTTTTGATGTTGTTTTTACTAACGTGCTTATTTCAGAGAGATGAGCATATCAGAAAACAAATATGTCAATTTCAACCAAGACACTCAACGTTTGATGCTGGTTTGACTAAAATGCTTCTATCAGCGAGATAAGCATATCAGAAGACAAAAATCTCAACTTCACCAAAGGACCTAACTTTTGATGCTGATTTGACTAAAATGCTTATTTCATTGAGATAAGCACTTCAGAGGACAAAAATCTCAACTTCATCAAATGACTTGAAAGTTGATGCTGTATTGACTAACAGGCTTATTTCACTCAGATAAGCACATCAGAAGACCAAAATCTGAACTTCACCAAACGACTCAAGCGTTGATGTTCTTCAGACTGACGTGCTTATTTGAGTCAGATAAGGACTTCAGAAGTCAAAAATCTCAACTTCAACAACTGACTTAATTTTCATGCTGTTTTGACCAACATGCTATTTCAGTGAGATAAGCACTTCAGAAAACCAAAATCTGAACTTCACCAAATGACTTAAGTTTT
>NW_025965711.1:81572-87447 GCF_021869965.1 Rhincodon typus | reverse complement strand
AGTTGAGTCATTTGGTGAAGTCGAGATTCTTCACTTCTGAAGTGCTTATTTCACTGGCGGAAGCCTGTTAGTCAATCCAACATCAAAATTTGCGTCATTTCTTGAAGTTCAGATTTTGGTCTTCTGAAGTGCTTATCTTACTGAAATAAGCATGCTAATCAAACAAACATCAAAACTTGTGTCATTTTGTGAAGTTCAGCTTTTGGTCTTCTGAAGTGTTTAAATCGCTGAAATAAGCATTTTAAACCAAATAGCATTGAAAGTTGAATCGTTTGGTGAAGTTGAGATTTCGCACTTCTGAGGCGCTGAACTCGCTGAAGTAAACATGTTAGTCAAAACAACATCAAAAGTTGAGTCACTGGCTGAAGTTGAGATTTTGATCTTCTGAAGTGCTTATCTCAATGAAATAAGCATGTCATTCAAACAACATGAAAAACTAACTCATTTGGTGGATTTGAGTTATTGGTCTTCTGATGTGCTCAACTCCCTCAAATAAGCATTTGATCCAAACAGATTCAAACATCAAGTCATTTGGTGAAGTTCAGATTTTTGGCTTCGGAGCTGCTTATGTCGCTCAAATAAACATGTTAGTCAAACCAGCATCAAAAGTTAGGTCATTTGGTGAAGTTGATGTTTTAGTCTTCTGATATGCTTCACTCGCTGAAATAAGCATTTTAATTTAACCAGCATCGTAAATTAAGTCAAGTGGTGAAGTTGAGATTTTGGTCTTCCGATGTGCTTATCTGAATGAAATAAGCGTGTTACTCAAAACAGCATCAATAATTAAGTCTTTTGGTGATGTAGAGATTTTTGACTTCTGAACTGCTCATCTGACTCAAATAAGCATTTAGTCTAACCAGCATCAAAACTTGAGTCATTTGGTGAGATTCAGATTTTGGTCTTCTGAAGTGCTTATCTGAGTGAAATAAGCATGCTAGTCAAAACACCATTAAAAAAAAGCCATGTGTTGAAGTAGAGATTTTTGAATTCTGAAATGCTTATCGCACTAAAATAAGCATTTTAGTCAAACCAGAATCAAAAGTTGAATGTTTTGGTGAAGTTCCGATTTTGGTCTTCTGATATGCTTATCTAACTGAAGTAAGCACGTTAGTCAAAACAACATCAAAAATTGAGTCATATTTGGTAAAGTTGAGATTTATATCCACTGAAGCGCTTAACTCGCTGAAATGAGCATTTTTATGCAACCTGCATCAAAAATTAAGTCATTTGGTGAAGGGTGAGATTTTTGCCTTCAGAAGTGCTTATCGAACTCAAATCTGCATGTTACTCAAAACAACATCAAAATTTGAGTCAATTATGAAGTCGAGATTCTTCACTTCTACAGTACTTATTTCACTGGAGGAAGCCTGTTAGTCAATCGAACATCAAAACTTGAGTCATTTGGTGATGTTCAAGTTTTGGTCTTCTGCAGTGTTTATCTCACTGAAATAAGCATGTCAGTCAAAACAGCATAAAAAGTTGTGTCATTTGTTGAAGTTGAGATTTTGATCTTCTGAAGTGCTTATTTCGCTGAAATGAGCATGTTAGTCAAACTAACATCAAAAATTGAGTCATTCGGTGAAGTTGAGATCGCACTGAGAGGATGCTGTACTTTTGAAGAGTCAGTATTGAGGAAGTGCTGCATTGTCGGAGAATCAGTATTAAGAGAGTACAGCACTGCTGGACGGTCAATTTGAGGATTTGCTATGCTGTAGGCGGGTCAATAATGATGGAATTCTGCACTGTCAGAGGGTGAAAATTAAGGGAGAGCTGCAGATTCAGAGGGTTAATGTTGATGGGGGTGTTGCATAAAGTGGTGTTGGCGAAGTGGTAAGTCATGCGACACGATTGAAAGGTCAGCACTGTGAGAAAGCCACCCTCTCAGAGGGTCAATATTAAGGGAGAGCTTCACTGTCAGGAGGTCAATAGTCAGAGAGTGCTCCAGCATTGAGGCTCAATATTAAGTGACTGCTACACTGTCAGAGAGTCAATGATGATTGGGTGCTAAAGTGTTGCAGGGTAAGTACGGAGGGAGTGCTGCATTGTCATTGTCATCACTGTCGGAAGGCCAATTTTCAGGGAGTGCTGCACTGTCAGAGGGTCACTACTGAGGGAGTACTGAATGGTCAGAACAGTCAGCCATGACGGATTGCTGCACTGTCAGAGGGTCAATATGAAGGGTGTGCCACACTGTTAGACCGTCACTGATGAGCTAGTGATGCACTGTGTGGAGTCAGTACTGAGGGAAACTGCCCTGTCAGAGGGCCAACAGGAAGAGTGTGCCAGCGGGTCAGTGCTGAGGAATTACAGCACTGAGAGACGGTCTGCACTCCCTCAGTCCTGACTATTCGACAGATTAGCTCCTCCCTCAGATTCAGTACTGCCTCAGAACTGACTATCTGGCAACGAGGTACCAACTCAGAACTGACCCTCTGGCCATTATGCCCTCTCTCAACATTGACATTTTAATCATGAGGGTCTTCCTTTAATCATGGGGATGTTCAGCACTTCCTCAGTACTGCTGTCCCCCTGACACTGTTGCATTACCTCACAACTGACCATATTAAAATGAGGCATCATCTCAATTTGATCCTTTGACAATTATGCACTCCCTCAGCACTGACCCTCTGACAAAAAGGCACTCCATCAGTAGTGACCCTTTGATAGCGCTGCAGGACCTCAGTACTGATCCTCTAATTGTGCGACATTGCCTCAATTCTTATCCCATTACAATGAGGCACCGCATTAATATGGCCTTCTGACAAAGTAGCACAGACACAGAGATGACCTATTGATAATGAAGTTCAGTGCTGACCCTCAGAGTGCTGCTCTACCACAGGACTGGCACTCTAATCCTGTAGCACTGTCTCAATTCAGACCCCTTTACAATGAGGCACCAGCTCAGTATTGACCCTCTGACAATTATGTACGCCACAGATCTGACACTCTGACAGTGCTACAAAACCTCAGTCCTGTCCCTCTGATCGTGAGGCACTCACTCAATTCTGACCCTGTTACATTGACAGTGCAGTTCTTCCTCATTGTTGACCCTGTCGCAGTGCAGAATTCACTAACACTGACCCACTCACAGTGCGGCATCCTTTTAATACTGAACATTTGATAGTCCTACGGGGAGCTGACTCTGACAGTGCAGCATTCTGTCAGTATTGACCCTCTGACAGTATTTAAGGGAGTGCTGCACTGTCAGAGAGTCAGGACTGAGGAAGAGCTGCACTGTCAGAGGACAAATATTAATGGAGTGCTCGGGTCAATTTCAATGGAGTTGTGTACTGTCACAAATTCAATATTAAGAGAGTGCTGCACTGTCAGAGGGTCAATGATGAGAGAGTGCTGCGCTGTGGAAAGGCCTGTACTGAAAGGGAGCCGCCCTGTCAGAGGGTCTATATTAAAGGAGTGCTGCATTGTGAGGGTGTCAATATTAAGTAAATGCTCCAGTCTCAGAGGGTCAATTTGATGGGAGCATATCTCTCTGAAATTATCTTGTTGGAGGGTGAGTACTAAAGTAGTGCTGCTCCGTCCGAGGGTTCGTATAAAGGGAGTGATGCACTATCAGATGATCAGGGAGTGCTGAAGTGAGGGGGTGGGGTCAACATTAAGCGGGTCAGCATTGAGGGTGTGGTGCATTGAGGGCGGTCACAGTGAGGGTGGTCAGCCCTGAGGGAGTGCTGCACAGAGTGGGGTCAGCACTGCGGTGGTCCTGCACTGAGGGGCGTCAGCACGGAGGGGGGTCAGTACTGAGGGAGTGCTGCACTCAGGGTGTGCTGCACGGAGTGGGTGCTGCACGGAGGGTGTGCTGCACGGAGTGGGTGCTGCACGGTTGGAAGTCAGCAATGAGGGAGTGCTGCTTTAAGTGCAGTCAGCACTGAGGGAGTGCTACACTGAGGGATTGCTGCACTGAAGGAGTGATGCACTGAGAGAGTTCTGCACTGAGGGAGAGCTTCACTTACAAAGTGCTGCTCTGAGCGGGATCAGCACTGAGGGCCGGTCATCACTGAGGCAGTGCATCGCTGAGAGAGTGCATCGCTGAGAGAGTGCAGTGCTGAGGGAGCGCAGTGCTGAGGGAGCACAGCACTGATGGAGCGCAGTGTTGAGGGAGCGCAGTGTTGAGGGAGGGCGGTGCTGAGAAAGGTCAGCACTAAAGCGGGTCAGCACTGAGGGAGTGCTGCACTGAGGACGGCCAGCACTGAAGGGAGGTCAGCACTGATGGGGTAAGTACTGAGGGAGTGCTGCACTGAGGGGCGTCAGCACTGAGGGAGAGCTTCACTGAGTGGTGACAGCCGTGAGGGTGCATTGCACTGTTGGAGGACCAGTGCTGTGAGACTGTCCGAAGGTCAGTATTGAGGAAGTGGCACACTGAGGAGGGTCAGCATTGAGGGAGTGCTGCACCGAGGTGGGTGGGGTCAGCACTGAGGGGATTCAGCATTGATTGGGGTCAGCACAGAGGGAGTGCTGCACAGAGGGATTGCAGCACAGAGGGATTGCTGCACAGAGGGGTGTTAGCAATGAGTGAGTGCTGTACAGAGGGGTCAGCAATGACGGAGTGCTGTAGAGACGGCGGATAGCATTTAAGGGAGGTCAGCACTGACTGGGTCAGTACTGAGGGAGTGTTAGACTGAGGGATTGCTGCACTGAGGGGGCGTCAGCACTGCGTGGGTCATCACCAAGGGCGTGCTGCACTGAAGGAGTGATGCACTGAGGTAGTGCTGGACAGAGTAGGGTCAGACTTAGAGGGGTCAGCACTGTAGGTGGTCAGCACTGAAGGGAGGCCAGCACTGACGGGGTCAGTAGTGCCGAAGTGATGCACTGAGGGAGCGCTGTACAGAGGGGGATCAGCACTGAGGCCGGACAGCACTGAAAGGAGGTCAGCACTGAGTGGGGTAAGAACTGAGGGACTGCTGCATTGAGGGCGGCCAGCAGTGAAGGGAAGATAGCACGGAGGGAGTGCTGCACTGAGGGAGTTCAGCACTGAGAGAGAGCTGCACGGAGGGAGTGCTGCACGGAGTGGGTGCTGCACGGAGCGGGTGCTGCACTGAGGGAATGCTGCACTGAGGGAGTGATGCACGGAGGGAGTGCTGCACGGAGGGAGTGCGGCACTGAGGAGTGTCAGCACTGAGGGGTGTCTGCACTGTCGGAATGCTGCACTGTCGGAGTGCTGCACTGAAGAGGGTCATCATTGAGTGGGGGGTCTGCATTGAGTGGGGTCAGCACTGAGGGGTGTCAGCACCTGAGGAGTGCTGTACTGAGGGGGGTGAGCACTGAGTGGGGTTCTGCACTGCGGGAGTGCTGCACTGAGGGAGTGCTGCACTGAGCGGGGTCAGCACTGAAGCAGGTCAGCACTGACGGTTAGATACTGAGGGAGGGCTGCACAGTGGTGGGTCAACACTGAGGGAGTGTTGCACAGAGTGGGGTCAGCACTGAGAGGGGTCAGCACTGAAGAGGATCAGCACTGAGGGAGTGCCGCACTGAGGGAGTGCTGCAATTGTGGGGTCGGGTCAGCCTGAGAGTTGGTCAGCACTGATGGGTGGTGTCAGCACTGAAGGAAGAGCTTCACTGAGGGGTGTCAGCCGTGAGGGAGTACGACACTGTTGGAGGGTTAGTGCTGTGAGACTGTCCGAGGGTCAGTATTAAGGAAGTGGGGCACTGAGAGGGGTCAGCGCTGATGGAGTACTGCAGAGTGTGGTCATCACTAAGGGAGTTCGGCACTGGCGAAGTGCTGCACTGAGGGAGTACAGCACTGAGGGGGCGACAACACTGAGGGAGTAATCCACTGAGAGGGGTTCAGCACCAAGGGAGTCCTGCACTGAGGCGTATCAGCACTGATGGGGGTCAGCACTGAAGGGACCAGTACTGAGGG
>NW_025965711.1:79996-81072 GCF_021869965.1 Rhincodon typus | reverse complement strand
TAATGTTTAATGCTGTTTTCACTCATATGCTTATTTCAGTGATATAAGCACTTCAGAAAACCAAAATCTGAACTTCACAAAATGACTCAAGTTTTGAAATTGGTCTGATTAACATGCTTATCTCAGCGATTTAAAGACTTCAGAAGTCAACAATCTCAACGTCGACAAAATCCTGTTGATGCTGTTTTGACTGACAAGATTATTTCACTCAGATAAGAACATCAGAAGACCAATATCTGAACTTCACCAAATGAGTTAGTTTTTGATGCTGGTTTAAATGACATGCTTATTTCAGGGGGATAAGCACTTCAGAAGATCAAAATCTCAACTTCACCAAATGGCACAACTTTTGTTGATGTTTTGACTAACATGCTTATTTCAGCGACATAAGCATAGCCGAAGACCAAAATCTCAACTTCAACAAGACACTTAACTTTTTTATGCTGTTTTGATAACATGCTTACTTCAGTGAGATAAGCACTTCAGAAGAACAAAATCTGAACTTCACTAAATGACTCAAATGTTGATATTGGATTCATGAACAGGCTTCCTCCAGTGAAATAAGCACTTCAGAAGTGAAGAATTTCGACTTCACCAAAAGACTCAACTTTTGATGTTGTTCTGAGTAATATGCATATTTGAGTGCGATAAGCACTTCTGAAGTCCAAATTAAGAACTTCACCAAATGACTCAACTTTTGACATTGTATTGACTAACATGCTTATTTCAGCGAGTTAAGCATAGCAGAAGATCAAAATCTCAACTTCAACAAGACACTCAACTTTTGATGCTGTTTTGACTAACATGCTTATTTCAGCGGGGAAAGAACTTTATAAGACCAAAACCTCAACTTCATTAAATGACTCAAATTTTGATGTTGGATTGACTAACAGGCTTCCTCCAGTGAAATAAACACTTCAGAAGTGACGAATCTCGACTTCCCCAGTTGAGTCAACATTTGATGTTGTTTTGAGAAACATGCATATTTGAGTGAGATAAGCAGATCAGAATACCAAAATCTGAACTTCAACAAATGACTTAATTTTTATGCTGTTTTGACTAAAATGCTTACTTCA
>NW_025965711.1:78498-79496 GCF_021869965.1 Rhincodon typus | reverse complement strand
AGCAAGTTAATCACTTCAGAAGACCAAAATCTGAAATTCACAAAATGACTCACGTTTTGATGTTTGTTTGACTTAACATGCTCATTTCAGCGAGTTAACCACTTCAGAAGATCAAAATCTCAACTTCACCAAATGACACAACTTTTGATGTTGTTTTGACTAACGTGCTTATTTCAGAGAGATAAGCATTCCAGGAGACCAAAATCTAAACTTCAACCAGACACTCAAAAGTTACGCTGTTTTGACAAAGTGTTTATTTCAGTGAGATAAGCACGACATAAGACCAAAATCTGAACTTCACTGAATTACTTAAATTTTGACGTTGAATTGACAAACAGGCTTCCTCCAGTGAAATAAGCACTTCAGAAGTGAACAATCTCGACTTCACCAAATGACTCAACTTATGATGTTGTTTTGAATAACATGCGTATTTGAGAGATAAGCACTTCAGAAGGCCCAAATAAGATCTTCCCCAAATGAATCAAGCACCGATGTTGGTTAGACTAACATGCTTACTGAAGTGATATAAGCACTTCAGAAGTCAAAAATCTCAACTTCACCAAATGACTTCATTTTTGATGTTGGTTGGATTAAAATGGTTATTACAGCGAGTTCAGCATTTTGGAAGTCAAAAACCTACACATCACCAAATGACTTAATTTTTGATGCTGGTTGGACTAACATGCGTATTTCAGCGAGATAAGCATAGCAGAAGACCAAAATCTCAACTTCAACAAGACACTCAACTTCTGATGCTGTTTTGACGAACATGCTTATTTCAGTGAGACAAGCACTTCAGAAGACCAAAGTCTGAACTTCACTAAATGACTCGAATTTTGATGTTGGATTGACTAACATGCTTATTTGAGACAGATAAGCACTTCAGAAGTCAAAAATTTCAACTTCACCAAATGACACAACTTCTGATGTTGTTTTGACTATCGTGCTTATTTCAGCGATTTAAGCTCTTCAGAAGATCAAAATCTCAACTTCACCAA